>NW_025974301.1:0-8567 GCF_021869965.1 Rhincodon typus
GCCCTAAACCCCACCTCTTCCTCCGTTACATTGATGACTGTATCGGCGCCGCCTCGTGCTCCCATGAGGAGCTCGAACAGTTCAGCCACTTCACCAACACCTTCCACCCCAACCTTAAGTTTACCTGGACCATCTCTAATACCTCTCTCCCCTTCCTGGACCTCTCTGTCTCCATATCGGGCAACCACCTAGAAACCGATATTCATTTCAAGCCCACCGACTCCCACAGCTACCTAGAATACTCCTCCTCCCACCCACTTTCCTGCAAAAATGCTATCCCCTATTCCCAATTCCTTCACCTCCGCCCCATCTGCTCCCAGGATGAAGCATTCCACTCCCGTACATCTCAGTTGTCCTCGTTTTTCAAGGACCGTAACTTCCCCCCCTCAGTGGTCGAGAACGCCCTCAACCGTGTCTCCCACATCTCCCGCAACTCATCCCTCACACCCCGTCCATGCAATAAGAACTAAAAAAGAATCCCCCTCGTCCTCACGTACCACCCCACCAACCTCCGGATCCAACGCATCATCCTCCGACACTTCCGCCATCTGCAATCCGAACCCACCGCCAAAGACATCTTTCCCTCCCCACCCTTATCTGCTTTCCGGAGGGACCACTCTCTCCGTGATTCCCTTGTCCGCTCCACACTCCCCTCCAGCAACACCACACCCGGCACTTTTCCCTGCAACCGCAGGAAGTGCTACACCTGTCCCCATACCTCCTCCCTCACCCCCATCCCAGGCCCCAAGAAGACTTTCCACATCAAGCAGATGTTCACCTGCACATCTGCCAATGTGGTATACTGCATCCGCTGTACCTGGTGTGGCTTCCTCTACATCGGGGAAACCAAGCGGAGGCTCGGGGACCGCTTTGCAGAACACCTACGCTCGGTTCGCAATAAGCAACTGCACCTCCCAGTCGCGAACCATTTCAACTCCCCCTCCCATTCCTCAGACGATATGTCCATCCTGGGCCTCCTGCAGTGCCACAACGATGCCACCCGAAGGTTGCAGGAACAGCAACTCATATTCCGCTTGGGAACCCTGCAGCCCAATATTATCAATGTGGATTTCACAAGCTTCAAAATCTCCTCTCCCCCTACCGCATCCCAAAACCAGTCCAGCTCGTCCCCACCTCCCTAACCTGTCCTTCCTCCCACCTATCCCCTCCTCCCACCTCAAGCTGCACCCCCATCTCCTACCTACTAACCTCATCCCGCCCCCTTGACCTGTCCGTCCTCCCTGGACTGACCTATCCCCTCCCTAACTCCCCACCTACACTCACCTTTACTGGCCCCATCACCACCTCTTCGACCTGTTTGTTTCCTCTCCACCTATCCTCTCCTCTATCCATCTTCTATCCGCCTCCCACTCTCTCCCTATTTATTTCAGAACCCCCTTCCCCTCCCCCTGTTCTGATGAAGGGTCTAGGCCCGAAACATCAGCCTTTCTGCTCCTATGATGCTGCTTGGCCTGTTGTGTTCATCCAGCCCTGCACCTTGTTTACTCTGAGATGATTTGTGTTATCATTCTTTCACACCAACTGAAGGGACAACTGCAGTGCCAGTGAGTGTGATATCTATAAATAAAACAAAAAGGTCAAAAAACTCTCACTCTTTCATCCATAATCATCAGACTGATATGAGAATATAGCCCAACTCTCGTCCCATTGCCCTTCCCAAAAGAAAGGTCACCAATTTTGCAGGTGTCATTCAATCCATGTGCCCAGTGCTATGTCCTCTATGAAGCTGAAATACTTCATTCTCCCTGTGTCTGGAATTGGTAGAGAATTAAACAGCTCAATGGATGCTGGGTCAGTTGCAGTGGTGATTCTTTTATTTTCATTTCATTTCAGTGCCATGCTGTGTAGAAAGGGGTGAACAAGGAAAGGATTGTCTCCTGTGAAAGCAGGTGTATCCTTTCCAGGTTTGCACTTTACAAGAAGTACAGATAGGGGCAAGGCAAGGATCCAGTGAAGCTCTCTCTAAAAGCAGCATTATCATCAGAAGTACCATTGTGATTCTGAAGCAGACATTTACAGGACTTGTTTGAGAAAAGATGCCTCCTTTCTCCCCTAATCCTCCCAAACCTCTCAACTACATGTTCACAAAAGATCGTCAAGATTTAGGTTACTGTTGCTGGAGAGAGATTGTGTGAAAATGAGGAATGAACTGCATAACCAGCAAAAGAACAGGGGAATCTAAATCTTCAGATATTGTTTTCGCTCAGAGGCTGGCGAACCTGTTGAGTTTTCTACTCAGAGAATAAATCACTGAATATGTTTAAGAAAGAAATAGATTTGAGGAGTCTAAAGGTGTCAAGGGGTATGTGGATAGAGCAGAAGGTGGTGTTGGAATGTGGGATTAGCCATGATTATGTTGAGCAGCTATTGGTGGTTAATTATTAGCAGAAGGAGCTACTTATAGTATTGTGTGATACAGCAAAATCGAGCCGTGTATTGTGTTAAATATCAAAGTGTAGCCACATGTCATTATCAAAATAGAGTATTAAGTATACAGGCATTATGGGATTTAACTGCATTCCTGCAGATATTCAGCCTGAAGTGGCTATAAGAGGCCTTTCCTATCAGCAGGGAAGTGTATAACTGATGCAGGAACTAAGTCTGGTGTGTGTTTGAATAAAATGCATTGTGAAGGCCCAAGGATAATCAGTAAGGGGGATCTGGTAAACATCCTGAAATCATGGGATGACCCAAAGCTGTCTGTGGATTGGGACATGATGAACCTGATTAGATGCATATGAAATCAATTAATTATACGATTGGTTTGGACCAGTCAAGGTGGGCTACAAGTAAATATAAAAAGTGCATGTTGCCCTTTGTTCAGTAGAGAGGTTGTCTAGAGTTCCCATTAGCTTGCTCCCCATCAGTGTAAACAATAAATATAAACAATTATGTTAGATCTAAGAGTCTAGTGATTCTTTGATCGTTCAATCTCCCTTTTCAGTGATGGAGAAGCTTGAGGGGCTGAATGAGCACTCCTGCTCCAAGAAGACTTTGGCTGAATCATACTGCAGAGCTCCTCCTGATAGGTCCAAGTATGCAACAGTGGCCCTGATTTCCTTCGCAGTGGATCTTTTCAGTTTTTATGTGGTGACCTATCAGGAGTCAGCCTGCTTGCAGTCCATCTTTACATTAAGGTTTTCGTTGATGCAATGTTCTAATGAGTAATTAATTGCATTTGCATTGGGCTGTAACATCCAGTCTGAAAGAGCTGCAGTTGTGATGATACTATGGCTTTAAGAGGTGTATTTTGTCCTTGATGGTTTTTTGGAAAAGTTTTAAGACAGAGGTGTGAGCTGTCTTTTGAAATCCCAGAAATAAACATCTTGTGAGGCGACAAGGTGCAGGGCTGGATGAACACAGCAGGCCAAGCAGCATCATAGGAGCAGAAAGGCTGACGTTTCGGGCCTTGGTTTTTTTAAAAGTTGGAACAATAGAAGCAGCCTGATTGGGGGTAGTAATCTTCCAGATAACCAGAAGTTTTAGTTTAGTTTTTTAGGAGCAGCAGTTATTGGGGTCTTGAAGTTGGATTTGGAAGCTGCAGTACATTTCTCTCTGCTACTTTGAGTTTTCTCTTGATTTTTTTTTCCTCGACTGGAGAATTGCCTGTGAGACAATCTATTTTCCCAAATTTGCTTTTTGACAAGGGTGTGTTTATTGGCTATTACTGTATTGGAACAGTGATTGCTCAGTAGTTAATAATCCATTATTCTTTTAAGTTTTACAATAATGTTGTTATTCCAATTTCTTCATGTTTTTATTGTATTTTAACTACAGTGTACGAATAATGTGTGTTTTGCTTCAAATCTGGTATTTTGCCCAATTGAATTACATCAGAAATGCAATGCCTGGCACTTTCCTTTAAAATAAGAGAGAGTTAGGAACAAAAGCAGAAATTGCTGAAAAAGTTTTTATTCAGAAATAGTTAGGAAGATAGCCCAGACCCTAATATATTTTGAGGGGACTTGGTCTGGCCCATAGAACAGGGTTCAAGGCAAGTTTGCCAAGGTTCAATATGTCATTGACTACACGCATATTATCATGAAAGAAACAGCAAGCCAACTCTGTATGTTCATCAGCAAACCCCATCCAGCAAAGGCAATCTTCTATTCTGTTCCAGTGAGGAAGAGAGCGAAGAAATAGTCAGATTTTGAGACCAATTTTTTTTTTCACTGTGATTTTATGATTGCGTAAATGGATGAATACAGGGGTCAATGTGCAATTTACCAGCACTCAGCAGATCAATGCTAGATATCAGCGGCTTTGTATCAGCTGAAAACTCATGTCCATTTCGATCATGATGCTCTTGTTGTGAATCAAATAAGAATATTGTTGAGATCCCCATTATTGAGGAACACAAACATTTTTGACTACAACAGTATGGGCTGTCTAGCCACATGTTCCTAGATTCATGAAATCAGCACAAGATGTATTTCCTTGGTTTTGATTTTTTTCTAAAGAACCATTTGTGGGACATGGGCATTACTGGCTGGCCAGTATTTATTGCCCATCCCTAGTTGCCCTTGAAAATGTGATGGTGAGCTGCCTTCTTGAACTGCTGAAGTCTGTGTGCTGTAGGCTGATCCACAATGTCCTTGGGGAGGGAATTCCAGGATTTTGACCAGTGACAGTGAAGGAATGGCAAAATATTGCAAAGTCAGGATGGTGAGTGATTTGGAGGGGAGCTTGCAAGCGGTAGTGTTCCCATGCATCTGCTGCCCTTGTCCTTTGGGATGTAAGGAGTCATGGGTTTGGACTGAGCTGTCAAAGGATGTTTGGTGAGGTGCAAAGAATTGTAGATAATGTAGATAGTATGCACTGCTGCTACTGAGTGTCAGCGATGAGGGATGTGGTCAGATTACCAAGGGTTTGTTGAAAGAGAGCTTTTAAACAGTATCTTAAATAGGAAATGAAATCAAGAGGTGGTGAATTGTTGGGAAAGTATTCCAGATGTTGTGGCCGAGGCAACTGAATGTGTGGCCACCATTGATAGAGCAATTAACATTGGTTATGCTCATGAAACAAGAATTATAGAGTCATAGAGTAACAGTGGAGAAGCTCAGATATAATGTGGGACTGTGGCAGATTACAGAGATAGGGGGGTGGTTCAGTAACTTGAAGGGATATGACAGAATGACAATTTTAAAATTCAGACATTGGGGCCCAGTCAACCAAGGTAAATTAGAGACAACAAGAGTGATATGAACAAAGAACTTTGTGTAAATTAATACCCAGAAAACAGACAGCAAGATCCAAAGGCATCCCTTACATGGATCAAGTATATTGCCAGAAATTAATTTACAAAACGGGAATATTCTGGAGTGGAATTTTTGTAACCTTCAGAATAAAAGCTTACAATATCAGTGACAGCATTGACTTACCGGATTGCTTCAGTCCCAAATGCACCTGTCACCACTCTCTGTGCGTACTCTGTAAGATCATCCAATGCAGACTTCAGGTCACATAAAATGACCATCCTGCTGCAAAGATGTATTGAATGCTTCGTGAATTGCTGAGGGCAAGGCCAGGTGATGAAATGTTTTCAGCAACATTAGCCAACATCATCCTTTTAATTGTATCTCGAGTTATTTCCCATCCAACCAGGGGCGTTGTCACCACTGCTTTCAGGTCCTCCACAGGTTTCCCTGCCGTTTTGGCTAGTCTTTGAAGAGAGGGATCATCTAGTCCCAGACATTGACGGAAATCTGTTATTTCTTTTATCAAAATCTCATTGTCAGAAACAAGCAGGACACTAATAAATGGCACTGCTCCTGCTGCTCCGGAATATATTGCCAACTTCCATATTCCTTTCTGCAACTTTTTCTTTTCCATCT
This sequence comes from Rhincodon typus, assembly GCF_021869965.1. Lineage (NCBI taxonomy): Eukaryota > Metazoa > Chordata > Chondrichthyes > Orectolobiformes > Rhincodontidae > Rhincodon > Rhincodon typus. The sequence continues at coordinate 5,856 of NW_025974301.1, forward strand.
CCACAGTCTTTAGATTTACATTTAGAAAGTCCAGTACATTCATACTTTTTTTCATATTCACAAGGTCACTTTCAAGGGCTTTATTTAACAGATTAAAATCATACAGATTTAACTCATAACTTGATATCAGGAAGACACTGGGTGATGGGATCCCTGCTTCTTTCAAGTTTCTGACACAATGGTTCCTGATCTTCTCCAGCTCTTGCTCTTCACTAACTGTCTCACCTCCCTTCTTCTTTGAATCGAGATGATTATCAATTTTAGATTGAATGAAGTAGCATTTCTTCCCCGATCGTTTAATGACTTTGGTGAGTAGTGTATGATTGTCTGTGAATTGACAGGCTGAAATAATGATAAAGAAATCAAATCTTTCAAATTGAAGTTCATTCAGGTGTCTATTTGCTGGGAATTCTGATCCAATTTCTGGCCGATCTCATAAACAAACATCTGGCAGTTTGCGATGTTTGTATCCAACTGGCTCTGTTGTAGTTTCTGTGTTGCCAACTTGAACTAATTCCTTAACGTTTTTCTGAAGTCCACACATTGCATTGATGAAGGTAGATTTCCCAGCACCTGCCTCTCCTGTCACTGCAATGTTCAATTCTGTATTGTCCAAATCATCTGACTTCTTCTGTATCAGTGGCATTCCTGCCTGCAGTCCATCTGTGTTGTGAGCAGAGTCCATTGTTTTAACCTCTTCTAGGCTGAAGAATAAGGGAACTCTGGAAAAAAAAATTACATGATGTTTTGTTTTACCTTTTTTTAAAAAAAAAGCTTGCATTTATGAAACACATTGTAACATACTTGGAACCTCCTACACATCTCACATTCATTAACTAGTAGAGAAGTGTAATCACAATTGCGGCATAGCCAAATGTGATGGTTAATTTATGCCAGGGAGCATCCACAAGTAGCAATGAGATGGAGAACTGTTTAACCTGTTTTTAGCCTATTGATGGAGGGAGGATCATAGATTGGGACTGAGAGTTCTAATGTTTTCTTCTTCCAATAGTAACTCGGAATCCTTTCCATCGACCTGAACGAACCGATAGGACCCCAATTTAAAGCCTCCTTTAAAAGATATTTTCTACAACATTAAAGCATTTCCTCAATGTTACCCTGGTGTGCAGCCTGGGAGCGTACTCAAGTCCCTGATTGGTGAGAGCATGACACACAGTGTCAACCACATAGAAACGATAAAAAAAACAGAGAGTTTTTAGGGATGAAGTATTTAAAGATGGTAATGAAATAATTCAAATTTAATCTGTGACAAAGGTTACCACTCAAACTTATTGGACACTGCATATGGTTTGCTTTGCTCTATAAATATACTGATTTCACAGCTCCGTGCAGTTTTGGTCTCCCTATCTCAGGAAAGATCTGATTGCCATAGAGGGAGTGCAACAAAGGTTCACCAGACATATACCCGGAATGACAGGAGTGTCCTTTGAAGAGAAGCTAAGCAAATTAGGCCTGTCATCTCTGGGTATTGAAGAATGCAAGGTGACCTTATGGAAAAATACAAATAATTAAAGGGATAGACAAGGTAGATGCTGGTCAGATGATTGCCCTTGTTATGGAGTTCCAAACAGGAGTGCACAATTTAAAAAGTGAGGAGTGACGCTTGTGCCTGAGATGAGGAGAATATTTTTTAGTCAGAATGTTGGGAACCTTTCGAATTCTTCACCCCAGAGAGCTGTAGAAACTCACTGTTTGAGTCTACTTAAAGAAGTGATTGATAAATTTCTGATGTAGGGTGTTATGTGGATGGGGCGTTGAAGTGCTTGGTTAATAAGATAACACCAAATGACAGGACAGGCTTGATGGGTTGAATAAGCTTGTGCTGCTCCTATGTTCTGAAATAATGTTGAATTCGACAATGACTGAGTCATAGAGATGCACTCTGGCTATCCAAAGGTGTGGAACCAGACCGCCTCAAGGGAATGAACAGGCAAAAATAATGGGAGGACATGTGCAGCAACTTCAAACAAGGGGAATAAGGGGAAGTTGATTCTGACTGTCACAGATTTTGTATTAGACATTTAACACTGGAAGGGCTAACCAACATGTGTTTCAGTGATTATTGTTTGTGTGAACAGTCCGTAGCTACAGCAATAAAATATTTCTACTCTTAATTTGAGACTGTTAGTGTCACAAGTGACAATCATGTATCTCAGATATTAATAGCTATTAAAAATACGTAAACTTATTTGCTGTTCATTATTAAGATGCACAGTCTTCCCAATGGTTTCAGTTGCTCACACTGAGACCAACAAGAAAGATTGATTAGTGCTTAATTGATCCAAGACATCTCAGACAACCAGACGCAAGACATTGTAACAACTGCACGTTCACTTTCTCTTTGCAAGAAGAAGCAGCTGAAGAATTGGATCCAAACTTATCTCCTAGAACTATTTCAGTTTTTCACTGAGAGAGTGCAGAAGTCTCTATTCATACCAGCAAGATAGAAGAGAGCAAAGGGGATGGAATTAAGCAACAGGAGACCCAGGAAAGCAGTCTTTGTGGAGCTCTTGTGGAATTTAATGACAAGATTACTGTTAAAAATATGCTATTTTAGACCAGTTTCCTGCACAGTGAGCTAGACTGAGTAGCTGATATAACACAATGTGGAGCTGGAGGAGCGCAGCAGGCCAGGCAGCATCAGAGGAGCAGGAAAGCTGATGTTTCGGGTAGGGACCCTTCTTCAGAAAA
>NW_025974302.1:0-8566 GCF_021869965.1 Rhincodon typus
GGAGCAGGAAAGCTGACGTTTCGGGTCTGAACCCTTCTTCAGAAAATGAAGGTACACTGAAGAAGAGTCCAGACCTGAAACATCAGCTTTCCTGCTCCTCTGATGCTGCTTGGCCTGCTGTGTTCATCCAGCTCTATAGCTTGTTATCCCTTTTGTTACTAACGTACAGCTTCATTACTAATTTCCTCAGACTTGTAAAAGCTTCCTCCCATTTTCCAGAACTAACTCCTTGCAAAGTGTCATTTTCTGCTAGAAGCAGCAGGTTGCAGAGTCACCACCATATTGCTTTAACAATATAGTTTTAACAGTTCTTTTCAAAATGTTGATTCCTGTTCCAGTGACTTGGAAAATCAGTTATACAGTCTATGAACTTCTCAGACTCTTTACAATGTCCCATTTAAGTAGCTCTGTACTATTCATGAAATATTCAATTTTGCCTGTTTTTTCTTCCAATATGCAATATGTTACACTTCTATACAGCTGCACTAAATCTCATCAACAATTCTTTTATTATGTTACAGATTTTGCTCAACTCCTTCCTTCCCTGCACCTCTTTGCTTTGCCTTTCTCGTTTAAAGACATTCTTTAAAATCTAACTTTTTACAAAGTTGTCAGCCACCTGACCTAATTTCCAACTCCGTGCTGTATTCTGTTTTCTAATGCTACTGTGAAGAGCCTTGGGTCATTTTATTGCCTAAAGGTCACTGCATAAACATAAGTTGTTATTTTTGTTTTGTAAGTCTCTGTCTGACTTCCATGGCTTATATTCTTTCCCCTCCTTTCTTCTTTGTTTCAATTGAATTGAATTTCTGAATCCAAGTTTTCATTTAAGTATGGAACAGTCATGCACCTAACACAAACCTCACGGACATTTTATTCAGTACTTAACTCTGCTTCCCACCCCATCATGAAATCAACCCTTTTCTAAACAAATGTTCCCTGTTTCCTCATCAGAAATATGCTTGCTCATTTAATCTATTTTTGGGCCAACATATCCAGTTTGTTACTTCATTGGTCAATGGAAGTTTAACCAGTTTCATTTCTAATAAAATGATCACGACCACCACTAGGAATTTTTGATTCTTTTCATCATGTATTTTCAGATAAAGATAGTTTTAAAAAAGGGTAATGATGCTACAGTACAAGTACTGACTATAATGATACTATTCATATACAAATTACATGCTAATCATTAGATCCTGCCAATTCAGTCTAACCCAATTTCAGATGTACCATTTTCAGATATCCAATAAGGCACTTTTTATTTTTCACAAAACATTTCAAAAATAATCTTGCTTAAATTTTATGTGCTAAACATTATAAAACTGAGAGATTTTCATTGAGTTCTTCTTGGAAATACCATGGTTGATCAAATGCACCCCCTCATCTTTTTGCAAGTGTCAAGGACAGACTTAATGATATGGACTTTGATATGATAATTGCCCCCAAAGGGTTAATGCAACATTTCTTCAGCAACTATTATAAATACTTAGTAATGCAAAAGCCTGAAATATTTATAGCTGCTATTGTAAAGTTTTGGCAAGAATCATACAATGTAACATGTTCAGTTGTATCTGGATTTCTAGAAGGTAGAAGAATTTCGCAAAAAGAAAACAGGGTTATATTTTGCAAGTTTATGAAATATTAAAAGCCATGTTTAGTTAAGGTACCTTCATTCCTTTGAATTTAAAATCATTGTTTGTTCACACACCCATTTTTACATGACTCCCCTTATTCAGACAAATGTGCATGTCATGCGAAACAGTACAAAAAATAGAGGCAATTTAATTAATGTTTTACACTTCAATATCTGGTAGTCTGGAAGAAAACATCACTACGCTGTAGTCAGTTTCAGCTAAGAAAAAGGGAAGACTTCCACCCCACCCGGATTGGGCAGGATTGAGATTTAGATTTATCTTTTTTAAAAGTTCTTTATCTATTAATATGTTCTGCATATCATTATATAACTAAAAAGTCTCGTAGAAAATGTAAACCAATGCTTACACAGAATGATAAAGACAATTTACAAGTAAAGACAATTAATGCATGATGCTTAAAATGAATTATAGTCTTGAAACATATTCTCGATTTTATATTACATTTTCTGCTGAGACATTAGCACATGACATCGATAGAAGTACATGTTTACAAACTGCATCACTAGTTTTTGTTTTGTTTCTTGGGAATAAATGCTTCTTTTTGATTCACCAAATTACTGGAATGTAAAAGGTTCCATTTTTTGATGTCTGACCTTGCCTTTCATTAATGTTTGTTGTCAAAATACATAGACATTGTATGGCTGTCTCAATCTTCTTGCTTCTGACAAAATACAGCATCCAACTGGTAAAAAAGAGAAAATCCAAGTTTACTGTACTTTGAAATCCATGTATTCACAACAGTTTGCCTGCCTTATTTACTGTATACACACAATACATTTTGCTTCTGCATGTGAATAAAAATATGAATACTTAGCAAATATAAATCTTAGATTAGAAACATACTTTGAAAAATCAACATGCCATGTTTGATTTCAGTCATTTTTTGGATCCCAAGATACATTGGATTGTAAGTACACTTAGCTTTGTAAAAGAGGAATACAGTCAGTCTATCAGTACATCATTCAAATGAATGCGTTTCATTCCTTTTATTACAGTTGAACATTGACAAAAATATGGTAATTGCATGCCCTGTCCTGTGAGCCCCAATATATATAGGCAAGGATAAACAGTGCTTTATTTAAAATAGCAGAGAAGGTCAATTTTCAGGATTTAGATTCAACCATCTGTAATGAATTGCCTCGTGGAGATTGTGGTTTTGCAGTGTTGTTTGAGATTGATAAAGTGGATGAATTTTGTCACTGGAAGTAAAAATTGGGAGATGGGAATGATTCTGCACTCTGATCCCACATTCAAAACCCACTTCTATCACCAGGTTGCCATAAAATGGGATTAGCACATTAGAAAAATCCAGTCCATGCCAGAGGTTAGTCTGCCATCTCAATCAACGGTTCCAATGCAGGAACTAAGGAAAGATAGTCCCTGAGCAGGATAGCAAAAGGCCTGCCTCAGTTCCCAATTTTTGCAACATTATAAGTGGTGTCACAGGTCTGTGCTTCAGTTGCTGGCACTTAAAATACAGAAATTAACCTCCTGCCCCTTCTGAGAGAGAGACCAATCAAAATTGATGCTTCCCCAATTAAATGGCTAGTTAGTCATTTAGGATTGCTGATGGGCCTACTTCCATTTTTGAAATTAAGAAAATACAGGAAATGTTGGCAAAACTCTGCAGTTTTGGCATCATCAATGGATGAAAATCAGATTTAACTGGCTGGATTTTATGGCCTCTGCTTGTGTGTTTTCACTCGGGGCTTGGTCATGGCAAGAGTGTAAAATGAGTTGGATGTCTAGCCCAGCTTTTCCTCACTTGCCCCAATCTGTTCCCTATAACATAAAGGTTGAGTAAGGCACCTGTGAGAATACCTGCCTTAGGAATATTGAGGCCCTTAACAGAACAATTGAGTGCCAATTAAGTGCCTCAGTTCACCTCCACTCATACAAGCTGGGGCAGTAGCAAGTAGGCCAGAAAACAACTGTTTTGAAAAAGTGATAAGAAAAAAGGTTTATCAATCCAGAGGTGCCCTGTACACAAAAAGAAGACCACCCTCAAGATGTTATCTTCCCCTTTGTTCCTTTCCACATGGCCTCCAAAACACACTCTGATCCCCCACAAATTATTCCCTTCCTGAGATCATCCAAACTCTTCCCAGCTTAAAAACCTGGAATTTATCCCAGCCTGGTCCTCACCTCTCTTCTTCCTATAGATGCTTGCAGCCCCATCAGTGTTCATTACGAGTTTTGGCCAACAGCTCTCAAGAGCGGCTCTTCAATCCATTGTGGGAAGAGATCTGATCCTCAGCCTGTTTATGTTGCCCCCTGGATGTTATTGCTGCAAGGCTGGCTTTTTAAATGATGGGGTTGACCCTCCTATCCAGTGGGGATGATCTGCATGCCTCCCTGGAAATTCCAGACCAGGTCTGAAGTCATTTCTGTGTTTCTCTCTCCGTGGATGCTACCTACTGCCAATGATTTCCAACATTGCCTGGTTTTATTTCAAATTTCCAACATGTGCAGTAATTTTTGCAAAATGCTTTTGAATTTCTATTTTTGACCTGTTTCTGCTAGTGTTGGTCATTGCAGTTGACCACAAAAAAGTGCTTATTGCCCAGTAGTCCTCTGACAATGAGCATTTTCTTCAGGCTGTGGTCATGGCTGAAGATCGCAGAAGGGGAAGAGCAGCAAGCTAGCATCTGCTGGGAGAAAATGGCGAAGGAGGGCATGTCACAGAAGATCTCTGTAAAACCACAGTATCCTAGCTCCTGTTGGTCAAGCAATTGTACATATGGTGGTTTCTCCTCACCAGAGCTACAGCATTTATTACAGCACCAACTGCAATCTAACACAGGTCACATACAGTGGTGTTTGTGACTCTGAAGGTGGCTGTGGCATGGCATTTCTAAATGTTAGGATTATTCCAGCTCAAACAGGTGACATTATTAACACCAGTTAATTTGTGATCCTCTGCATCAAGCAAGACTAGCCTTCGCTCAGGAAAAACAATTTATCTCCTTCTAAATGGTGGTCACAAAGCAGGAAAACAGGGCTCTCTTTTGCAAGGATAGCATGAACAAATACAGAGCATAATAATACAGACCATAAGACCTTGTAAGCTCCAAATCAAGATCTTGAACTACCAGAGGAAACATCCATTACTGGTGATACAATGAGCATGCTGATCATATTGGACCTCCATTTTGAAGTATAGTCGATGAATGGGACCAAAATGTCTTATCTGCCAGTTTTATTGTTTTTGCCATCTGGGTATAAGTGGACAAGAGTACTTCCATTGTCGTTGGTGTGCGAGACTTGGCATTACATCATGCAGCACTCTGCCAGGTTTCCTATATTTGTGATGATGCCTTTAACCTTAGCCAGTCTTTAATCCACCCTGACTCCCTCTCTTGTACTCAGAGCATGCATTAGCAAACTGATTTCTTGGAGAAGGAAAATATCTAAATAGCTCCAGACACCTTTCAGGAAACTGAGTGCAACTCCAGCCAGTTTGTGCCATCTATTTTCCCACAATTGAAGCTGAGATGCAGCCCCAGAGAAAATCTTCCAGGCATCAGAAATAAGACTCACATCTCAACAATCCAGCTGAATGGGTCATTCAATCACTGCCGAACAGTTTTGGAAATAAGGATATTAGACATAATATAATTAGCAAATTTCTACCTGTTGTGATCGATCAAACATCAGGATGTTTTTGGTGAATGACAAATGACTTCATAAACAGTTGTGTGAACATCTGGTTCTCGAATAATATCATACACTGTTTTCAATTTATCTGGTCGAACCTAGAATGTATTAAATAAGCAAAACACATTTATCTTATGTTGGATTTAAATTCCCACTCACTATAGAGAAGTGTAACATCAAACCACACTTGATTTAGATTGGTCGCAATATCATGTAAAAAGACACCTTCTGTGTTGTAAAAACAGCAGGTCTGGCAACATCTGTTGAAAGACAAGAGGAGTTAATGCATCAAGTTGAAAATGACTCTTATTCAGATCTGAAGGAAGATAGATATGAGATTGGTTTTCTGTTGAAGTGGGGTGGGGGAGGAAAAATAAAAGGCATATTATCACTAATAGTATGCTGCCATCAGGCAAAAAAGTTGTTCTGCCTACCACAGTTGTAGGTAATGTGGAATGTGGTAGATGAATTTTGGTCCTGACGTGATGCCAGGTTTGTAGGCTGTCTCGTTATGGGGTAGAAGCGATACATAGTCCATATTGTTTTGCGTTACTATGTTAGCCCAAAAGCAACAGCATTTTGCTGGCTGTATCAGTGGTTGTCTGTCAAAGTAAGTAACCACATCATTGAAATAATGTAAAACATTAAAATAAATCAACATGATGGGTGAGTAAAATCTATTTCAACTGTTTCTGGCAACTGAGATGACAGATTTTGGCAATACAATAAGCAACCCTTTGATACCCCAGTACCAACAATGAATGTTCCCAAGACAAGGCTAGGCTAAAGTTCTTTCCCCTGTACCCTCTGATATAAATTTTACTGTCAAACTCAGCAGAATAATTCCTCCAGCAGCGGTGTGACATTTTTAATCACAAACTGATGCACACCTATGTCCAGATAAAGTGCTATCTTCAGCTGAAACTGGACTGGAGAAATATTTGAACCAAGAAGCTTAGGTGTAATTTAGTCACTATTTATAAGTTATATATTCAGCCCATGTGGTTAAATTTTAATGCCACCCTGGGGAGATTATGATCACAACGTGAAAAGCTTAGACAAACAGGGTTGAATTTTATGTGGTAGCTGTGGCTGAAAAGTTAGGGGTGAGCCTGTCTCTACCATAAGCATACCTTATCATTGTCTGTGAATTAATTGCCTTAGACCATGGTTTCTGATCCTTTCAGAGACTAAGACCCACCTCCGAGAGCTGCTGACCAATCAGTTGGCTAACACCTCCATTAGCCCAGCAGCATAACCTGGAGTGAGAGAGGGAGGAAGTCTTGTCGGATGCAGTGTTTGGGAATCTAAGGGTCCAATTAAGGGTAGCCTTTCCACTGAGGGCCCTCTACTACATTATAGGGTCCCATATAGGAGGGATGTCATTTCATTGAGTCTGCAGTTAGGATACCAGTGTTTACCTCGCAGTCTCACCACACAGCATTTTCACTCATCACTGCTGGTAAAATACCAGTGCTGGCAGAAGAGGCCCTTAAGTAGCCATTAATTGGTTGCCCAATGGCCTCAATTGACCTACAAGTACGCATCATCTATCCTACCATTGATAAAATACCAGCAGAGGCAGGTAGGTGATGGATGTAGTACCTGCCCTTCAGTCCCAACCAATATTACACTGCCCAGCCATCCCTTTCCACCCCCACCTCCAACTGAGGGATGGGGCTTGGTGGTGCAGGAGGTAATAAAATTTCAGTTCCCTTTTCAATTACAAACATGACAGGAACCTTTCATAGAATAGGTTGAAAGGAGGTCTACTCAACTGACATTTACATATAATGTAAAAATTATATTTATAACATTTATTATATAAAGGTTGACATCTTTTGTTAAACAGGGCTTTGAAGGATATAGTAATTCAACTTCAAAAAATCCATTTTGTGGTAATTCCAAAGTCAATATTTATCCCTGTCATTTTTCCACAGGGAAAAGAAATATGCAGGATTCAATCTGGTTATCAATGTTAAAGTATGGGTGGTTATTAAACAATTTACCAGGGAAGTTACTAATGCGGTGCAATGTTAAAAAATTAATATACAGGTAAAATATACAGAAATATGGAAGGAGGTACAGGAAAAATGAATTCAATGCAACCTGACACTCCTGCTATGTAGTGGCATTGCCAGCTGTTAAACTCAGGTCACTTTCCCAATTTCCTATGCTCAAGAAATACTGTCTGGCATAAGGTTACATCATGGAGACAGTTCTCTTTTGCATTAAACCCATGTCTAGTGTAAAACAAAGAGAATAACTGAAAAATCCATTATTTTGTGACTGGAATTTTCCAGGAGGCAGGTGGATTCCACATTGTGGACAAATCAAAACAATGAAACAAGGTTGATGTCCCAGCGGCAGGGAAACAGAAAGCCACCTCATTGCATTGGAGGTTTGGCCTTTGAAAATTATGATGAGAGCGCTGTTAATTTAAGTTTAATACTGATCTTGAGGCACCTCTCCCTTTCTGTGGGGGAAACTGCTGATTCCATCTTGGCAGTGGGGATTACCAATGTGTCATTGCTGTCTTCCATTTGGCCTTCCATCATCACAAGTGGGGAACCCGGCGGTGGCGGATGTGACGTCATCTGTGGGTTCTCCGATAGTGGCCTCATGGCCAATGGCGGCGGACCCATAGTGGGGAAGGTCCTGGGTACGGCTGGGGATTTGGGGGGTGGAGGAAGCCCGTTTTGGGTGGTAGGCACCAGTAAGTTTACTGTACTTACGGTTTTTAGTGTCCAATAAAGCTGAGTAGAATTGGGAGTTCAGATTGTGGATCCTACGAAGAATAAAAAACAGGAGAGGTCCTTTGCCTCTTCTAAGGATGCCTAACCTGAAGAAGTTACCCTCCTCCCTCCGGACAAACCTCAAGGGATCTCTCTCCCACTGCAACTCTCTCGTAATCTCTTCAGCCCTGAAACTGCTCGACCACGTCCTGAAGCAAACCAGGTACTACAGCCACATCACCTTCCTTAGCACCTGCCTACGGAACCAGATCATCCCCAATGGACTACAATCCGCATTCAAGCCTTTCCAATTTGGCCCCAACCGTGATAATATCTACACTCATGGTATTTGAGATCCTTCAGAAGCGTTTCTCCCTGCGACTCCTGAAACACACACTTGCAGCAATGCGCCGGCATCTCCAGGCACTACAATCAAGCCTACCCCAGCTCAGAGCCTCCCTCTCCCAGACCTGCAGTGCCACAACGATGCCACCCGAAGGTTGCAGGAACAGCAAC
>NW_025974303.1:0-8566 GCF_021869965.1 Rhincodon typus
CTTTTGTTTTTGTTCCTGATTTACAGCATCCGCAGTTCTTTTGGTTTTTACAAAGAAAGGTGGATCTGGTTATTGGAAGTTAGTCATCTCAGTTCCAGGACATTGCTGTAAGAGTTCATCCTAAGTCCAATCATCCTCAGATGCTTCATGAATAAACTTCTGTCCATCGTAATGTCAAATTTGCTGATGATTATGCAGTGTTCCATAATGCCCCAGATTATGAAACAGTCTGTGCCCAAGTATAGTTTTGGTATTTCCCAGGATTCTTCCAGCAGCAATATCCTGACTTGGGTTGATAAGTGATGAGTAATTATCAAGGCTGGGCCTTAACCATCTCTTACCAGGGGGAATCTGGCCATCTCCCCCAAACATCAATGGTATTGCCGCTGTTGATCTCCCATTATCACAGGGTGAGGAACTGAACCAGACATATAAGCATTGTGCTTATATCAGTGGGTTAGAGAAAATCTGCAGTGAGTAACTCGCCTCCTGACTCCCCAAAGCCTGTCCACCATCTACAAGGCACAAGTCAGGAGTGTGATGGAATACTTCCCACTTGCCTGGATGAGTACAGCCCCAACAACACTCAAGAAGCTTGACACCATCCAGGACAAAGCAGACCCCACCACCATCTTAAACATTCACTCCCTTCAGCACCAGTGTGCATCTTTAAAAGACTCGGTACAGAATCTGGCAAAGGCACCTTTGACAACATCTTCTGGACTGGTGATGTCTTATGGAAACACCACAAGTTCCCCTCAATTCTGTCACTTCACAGTCACAGGGTCAAAATGTGGGAACCTTACCCGCTGTAGGTCTAGCTACACCACACAAACTGCAGCAGTGGATAATGGTAGTTCACCACCACCTTCTCAAGGGAAATCATGATGTCTGCCTCCCAGAAAGTCACAAGGCTCTATCAGAAACCTATCTATAATAATCCCCCTATTCACAATTTCAACCATGTTAATGAAATGTATAGCTGCAAGCACCAAGTTCCTGAGAGGTCTGAAATTGGCTGTCCCCATGGTTTTAATGCTGGGTAAATCATTCACCTCTTCATGTAGTGCGATTTCTACCAACTGACCTCACTTTCTGTTGAAGGCACGCAGAGATGCAGCATACACTACGTACTTTCTGGAAAAAGAAATGCTCCTAGTCTATACTTACCAATACAGAGTTTAATTGTATGTCCCCTAGACTCCCGTCATCTCTCAACCTGGAAAAACCTTATGGATAAATAAAGTCGATCCAAATCCTTGATCTTATGGAAGTCACTGAGGTCCTTAAAGCTCAATATCATTCTTCTGGCTTTATCACTCTCACCTCTGAGTGTGAAGGTTGTGGGTTCAAGTCCAACCATCTGACTAGGCTGACCATCCAGTGCATGACTGAGGGAATGCTACACTGGCAGAGGTGCCATCATTTGAAGGCGGTATTAAACGAAGGCTCTGACCACCCTTTTCAGTGATATCAGAGAGAAGCAGGGAAGTTGTCCTCAGTGTACTGACCAATCAATCTACATCACAAAGACTTTTTGGTCTATCACATTGCAGTCTGTGAGAGCTCGCTGTGTATGTAGGCTGCCTCAATAGCAACTACCCTTAAAAAAAACATGAATTGGAGTATCCCAAGTTTGTGAAAGGTGCTATGTGAAAATAAGTCTCCCTTTTTTAATTGTGGGGGAAGCGAAACTGGACACAGCACTCCCAAAGTGGTTTAGCCAATCACTGTATAATGACTGAATGGTGTCAATTGAATGGTTCCATAGATACAACCCAAAAGCACCCAGCTTTTCTATATCACTCATGAGCTGGCAATCTGTTTAAAAAAATAATATGGGTTGCTTTTCAGAACCACTTTCTGATCACTTGCTTGTCTATGGTGAGTATATTCTATACTGGATTAACTGATACACATGATGTTCCAGTTATATAGGCTAAATGCCATTCGCTGTTTAACCAAACACATACATTTTCTTGCAGAAAAACATACACCAGCAGTCCTAACCCTAATAGGCTAAAAAAAAATCCCGGGTTGTTTTCTGTGGAGTGGTGGAGGCTGAGGGGAGACCTGATAGAAGTCTATAAAATTATGAGATGCATAGATAGGGTTGACGGTCAGAACTCTTTTTCTGAGAGTTGAAATGCCTAATACGAGGGGGCATGCAGTTAAGGTGAGAGAGGGACAAAGTTTAAAGGAGATGTGATTTTTACACAGAGAGTGATAGGTGTGTGGAATGCACTGCCAAGGGTGGTGGTAGAACCAGATACAGCAGGGACAGTTAACTTTTAGAGAAGCACATGAATATGCAAGGAATGGCAGGATGTGAACCAAGGGCAAGGCTGAAGGGATTAGTTTAATTTGGCGTCATGTTTGGCACAACATTGTAGACCGAAGGGCCCTTTCCAGCTGCACTGTTCTAATAACAATTTTAGAACTACCTGCAAACTTGCTGACCAGAATAAATGTGTAATTGCATCTCATTCAGTTCCAATTTGTAGTCTACTATTTCTCTCTTATTCAGAAACCTATTCACAAAGTCAGAGAGCAGCCATCAAACTCAGGAGTCTCACTGGTTCTACTCGAGCGTAAGCAGACAATGACATGAATCTCATTGATGGTATTCAAGTAGAGGACAATTGAACAGGCAGCTATCTGGGGGTCATTAGTTCTGATGCTGTGCAATGTGCCATCAGAATCAATATGGACAAATTCATAGTCTCTGCAGACGCAATGCATGAAGATGGTAACAGGAACCTGGTGGATGGTGGTGACACAGTCAGCTTTTCTCAAGAAGGGAAAGTTGTTCAACTTAATGCTTTTGCTGAAGGATGGTGTGAATTTTCTGCCTCATGGCCTTGAGATATTTCTCTTCCGGGATGTTGTTTGATTCTAATGTGTGGAAGTGTTCGAGGTCTCTCAGCTGTGTTGAAGACAAGAAAGAGAGAAAAAAGTGGTGAGAAGTATTTTAGCCTCGCCGCTGTTTAGTTTATAGCAGTGGGTGTACTAAGATGGTGGGGGAGGGATTAAAACCAAACCACCCAGGAGAGTGTCAATCAATGGGAGCGCAGTTTGCAAAATCCACAAAGCTGACCTGGAGTCCAGCTGGGCAAGGATCCCACGTGGGATTGCTGGATTCATCCTTCAGACTGATGGCCAAGACTGTAATTTGTACAGTCATAGCTTTAAGAAGCAGCAGCGACATCCTTACTGTGAGCTATGGGTGCCCCTCACCATTCATACACTCAAGGTGATCTCCATGCTTTTAAAACATGTATTAATTCCCCCATGGATTACGTGATTAAAGATATTTTAAATCACAACAGTTGGGGGGTGATTTCATGACAAGGCCAGAGACATTTTTCATTTTATATAAAATCACACCCATGGGTTTGGGTTCAAAATAGCCTGGTTCAAGAAAAAGCAAGGCCAATAACTGTGTCAGACTTGAGCTTCATATCATTTAAGTATCTTTATATTAAGATTAAATACTGCAATACATGGTGCAGATTTATGAATGCCTGACTTACAAATGCTTGTCCTTATGAATGTGATCCCATATAGGGGTGTTTACAACCAACTGCATTGTTCTGCATTCTTTTTCCCCACTTGTATCCAAATTGCCTTGCAAATGGACTCCTGAAGGGAACTCATTCACGATCTGGGGACTGCCTGTTGAAAGACTATTCCACGTTCTCTACTACCTAAAGCTAGTCTGGCCATTGCACACACTTCTGTGTATGAGTTTCATTCTTCTTCCTCATGTGTCCTTTCATGTGTACTATTTATGCCCCCGTGAGGCACAGCTCCGCAACATCGCACGGTTGCTCCAGGGTCCAAAAGTCCTTACAACAACAGAGGGCTCCAACACGAAGACTGCCTGGTGCCAGCTCCAAAACACTGCCCATTGGTGCCCTGTCTTAGCCCTTCTGCTGCTGAAACCCTCAGTGACTCCTTGGTTACCTCCAACATTCCCTTTTAGCTGTTTCCATGCCCCGTGATCAGCACCGGAACACAGATTGCACAGGCCCCACAGGCAGTGTTCCCCCTGACTCACACCAAATCCTGTTCATCCATCAGCTGTATGCTTGGCTCCCATTCTGGAAAAAGCCTCCGTTTTACACTTTGCTGTAACTTCCCCTGAGCTATCTGCGTTGCTCCATATCAGCTTTCTCACTCATCCCCCAATTTTAAACACACCTCCTTAAGGCAGCTGCCTCTGTCTTAAACTCTGGAATTCCCTCCTCCAACCTTCATTTACCTTATTTTTAAAAATTCCTGTAGTCCGACCTCCTTGGTCGAACCTCTGGTCATATAGTGTGATATCTCGGTGTGTCAGACTGAGTTTGATAACTCTCCTGTGTGGTGCTCATTGGACCATTCACAAATGGGAAGGCAAGCTGGTCATGTTTCCATGTTGATGTTGATAGGGGCGGCACAGTGGCTCAGTGGTTAGCACTGCTGCCTCACAGCAGCAAGGACCCGGGTTCGATTCCACCCTTGGGTGACTGTGTGGAGTTTGCACATTCTCCCCGTGTCTGCGTGGGTTTCCTCCAAGTGCTCCAGTTTCCTCTCACAGTCCAAAGATGTGCAGTCTAGGTGGGTTAGCCATGGGAAATGCGGGGTTACAGGGATGGGGTAGGTCCAGGTGGGATGCTCTTCGGAGGGTCGGCATGGACTCAATGGGCTGAATCTTTCCACATTTTAGGGATTTTAAGATTCTGTCTATTCTTTCATGCACCTCTCGCTGAACCAGGCCCTGTTTGTGGCAAATTCTGAGTTGTCTCAGCTGAAATTTTCTGCACCCACAGCTCACCAGTTATAGTCTTTTGGTGAAAACAGCATTTTCTCACTTAAAGCCTTCATTTCACAGCTTCAGCAATGCAAATATCCCCAACACAAATCCAATTATGTCTCTAAGACAAAATGCAATAAGTCTGAAAAATTACACTGGAAATACTCAGCAGGTCTGTCAGTACCTATAGAGATACAAACAGAATTAACGTTTCTGGTCGATGGTCTAAGGTCAGATTTCTGATTCACTGAGGAATGATAGACATGCGCCGAGTCGCTGGGGAAGAGCAGATATGCAGCGATCTGCAGAGAAACTGCAGACGTGAAGGAATAGCAGGCGTGCAGCAAATTACTGGGGAATAGCAGGCATGTAGTCGATCACTGGGAATAGCAGACATGCACTCGATCACTGGGAATAGCAGACATGTAGTCGATCACTGGGAATAGCAGACGTGCAGCAGGTTACTTGGGAATAGCAGACATTAGGAACATTTTACATGTTAAACACTATTAGATACCTACCACCAGTTTTGCTCCCATGTTGAACGTTATGGCATTGTTCTTTGTCTTGAATGTTGTATAAATCTGGTCCCGGGAGATGAATCGGATGGTGATGTTAGAGTTTAATTTCAGGTTTATTGACCGAAATGGAGGTGCATGCACATGATAATTGTAATCCCTCCACAGCCACTGTTTCTCAGTCTGACCTTTTGTATTGAAGTACAATCCTCTCAATGGATTCACGTTGATCCTATGGGAAAAGATCACAACATTTTTCGGTGCCGTATCTCTGTAACTGACTCAACAGAAGCTTTCATATTTCCCCTCCTACTTCACAATGTTAGCTGCTGGTTTTGTGTACTCACTGCTGTCCTCCTGCAGTGGGAGACCTTCCTGCAGGCATCCCATTCCAGTCAGGCACTGCCAAAGTTTGTACAACCTGAGATAACCCCAGGAAAGGGAGCTGCTCTGCTGGGAAAAGCCTCACTCAAAGATCATGTGGATTGGGGAATCGGACACAGAGGTAAGTGATTATTGTAATGAAATGAAATTGAAGTGTGTTTATGTACATGTGTGTATGTGTGTACCTTTGTTAGTGTTTGTGTGTGTGTGTGCGTGCGTGCATGTGAATGTGTATACGTGTGTGTGTGTGTGTGTGTGTGTGTGTATGTATACGTGTGTGTGGGGGGGCAGTGTGTGGGGGAGTGCACACGTGTGTCCGGGGGGGCTGTGTGTGTGTGAGAGAGTGTGGAGGGGGGCAAGTGTGTGTGTGAGAGTGTGGAGGGGGGCAAGTGTGTGTGTGTGTGTGTGTGTGTGTGTGTGTGTGTGTGTGTGTGTGTGTGTGTGTGTGTGTGTGTGTGTGTGTGTGCGCGCCTGCTCGGGATGTCTGAATGCCCTTTATAACAAATTGCTTTTGATGGTTAGTCAATGTTTTATATTATTGACTAGTGCCTAAGGTCCCATACACAGTAATGAAGGAGTAATGTGCATTTTTATAGAACCTTTCATGACTTCAGAAAATCCCGAAGCATTTCAAAGGCAATCAGGTAATTTTGAAAAACACTCAGAATTCAACTGCAGGAATATCACAGTCAATTTGTGCCCAGTAAACTGCAACAAGCAAAATTGATGGTAATGATTAGGTCACCAGGCACTGGACTGACCAGGCCCTCAGTGATTTACAGGCACTGGACTGACCAGGCCCTCAATGTCATACAGGCTATACAGCCCATGGTGTATAGACCAGCAGTGTTAACTGCCTTTGTCTAAGTGTTAGAGAGTTGGCCAATGTACAACACACACCTCAAACCCCTTGAAAAATATCACCAGGAATGCCTCCCCAAAATCCAACAACTGAATCAGGTTCCAGGCTCTGATAGCAAGGTCCTTTCTCAGGGCAACGCCCCCCTGGGGACAAATCACTGGTTACCATCAATCTGCCATGATGGGTGAGCCAGATCCTTCCAAAACAAGTTCCCACCTCTTGTGCTCTGCTGAGGGAAGTGGTGGCCAGGAAAGGAGAGAAATCGCTTCAAGGGGGTCCTCAAAGCTTCCCGGAGATAATTCCCATTGATGTGTGGGAATGACTGGTCCAGGATGACCAAAACTGGAGAAGCAGCAACCCTGAAGGTGCCAACCATCTTCAGCATGTTCACCAGGGCCAGGTAGAGGCCAATGTAAACAGTGCAAGAAACCAGCAAAATCCTGGGCATCCCACCCAGCTGCCTCTTCAAACCATCGCCAGGCCCACACCAGGTACAGCTTGCAGACCCAGTAATAGAGTGTTTAGTGACCTCAGGATCCACAGAGAGGGAGAATCTAATTCTCAATCACAAACAGATGACCTTTGAAAAATATGAAGAGAAGGGAACATGTTTGAAGAGGAGGTGGTTGAAGATCCCAAACGGAAGTTCGATGGACGTGTGGGAAACAAATATGCATCAGACCACAAATTGTAAGAATGGAAGTAGGCCATTCGGCCTTTCATGTCTACTCCATCATACAATGAGATTATGGCAGATGCGGTAATCCTCAACTCCACTTTCCTCACTTTAACCCATATCCCTTGGTTCTCTTAATGATTAATAATCTATCTTAGCTTTGAATGTACTAAATGACCCAGCCTTAACCTTGTCGTAAAGAGTTCCACAGACTGAGAGAAAAGATTCTTCCCCATCTCTGTCTTAAATGGATGACCCTTTCTCTGGTCCCATAAGGATAAACAATTTCTCCGTATCTACCTTGTCAAGCCCCTAGGAATCTGATATGTTTCAATAAGGTCTCCTCTCACTCTCCTAAACTCCAATGAGTACAGGCCCATCTTACTCAATCTCTCCTCATAAGATAATCCCTCCATACTCAGAATCAATATAGCGAACCTTCTTTGGACTGCCCCCCGTGCCGGGCTTTCTTTCTCAAGATGAGGGAACCAGACTTGTATACAGTATTCCAGCCGTGATCTAACTAGTGCCTTGTATACTTTTACCAAGATCTCCATATTTTTATACCCCATTCTCTTTGACATAAAGGCCAACATTCCATTTGTCTTCCCTATTAATCGCTGAACACGAATGCTAGCTTCTTGTGATTCACTGAAGCTTTCTGCAGTCTTTCTCCATTTAAATAATATTCTGCTCATCTCTTCTTCCTGCCAACATGCATAACCTTACACTTTACCACATTAAATTTCATCTCCCAACTTCTTGCCCACTCAACCCATCTATATCCCTCTGAAACTATTTGTGGCATCCTCATTGCATACCTGCCTATTTTGTGTCATCCAGAAATTAGACCATAGTACATTCAAGGTTTTGGAATAGATTTGTAGCTCGGGTTGTGGGTGTTGAGGTTGTTGAGGTTGGTTGGCTCGCTGAGCTGGTTTGTTGTTCCGCAGACATTTCGTTACCATGCTTGGTAACATCCTCAGTGTAGCCTCCGATGAAGCATCGGTGTTTTCCCGCCTGGTTTTTAAACTCTGGGGTCCGTTGAGCTGGATTGCCTCACTTCCGGGTTTCCTCCGTAGTGGAATGTATATGGGGTCGAGTTCAATGTGTTTATTAATAGCCTGCTTCGTGGAGTGCCATGCTTCTAGGAATTCTTGTGCCTGTCTCTGCCTAGCCTGTCCCAGGATCTTGGTGTTGTCCCAGTCATGATTGGTGGTTCTCCTTGTCCATGTGGATTGAGATGAGTGAGTATTGGTTGTGTCTTTTTGTAGCCAGTTGGTGTTCATGTACTCTTGTTGTTAGTTTCCTTCCTGTTTGTCCGATGT
>NW_025974304.1:0-8564 GCF_021869965.1 Rhincodon typus
TGAAACGTCAACTTTTCTGCTCCTCTGATGTTGCCTGGCCTGCTGTGTTCCTCCAGCTCTACACTGTTGTCTCTGACTCCAGCATCTGCAGTTCTTGCTATCTCAGAGTAGAGTTACAGTTTTTATTCCCCTGCTTCCTCCATCTATCGATGTAACTTCCTTAGTTTATGCTAAAAAAAAGTTTTCTTTCCCCCCAGCTGATGCTCAGTGCAGTACTAAGGGAATACTGTACTGTCAGGGGTGTCATCTTTCAGATTAAAGCAATGCTCCAATGTTTATAAAGATCTCATAACACTTTTTTCAGAGGAGTTATCCCCGGTATTCTGTTCCAATATTTCACCCGCAATTACATCACAAAAAGATGGTTTGTTATCATCGCGTTGATGTTCGTAGGAGTTTGCTGTGTGCATGCTGGCTGCCATACTTCCTACAATAAAACAAAAACTCATTCTAACTTCAAATAAGTATTTTGTTGGCGTAAAGCATTTTAAGACAGTCAGTGAAAGACATTATATATGTGCAAGTCATTCCTTTTTATCTTTTGCTTATTGTTATAACCTTTTGTACCCAACAGAACATTCATTTCAATCTCGAAGCCCCCTTCAGTAAACCATCAGCTGCTGCAAATCTGTTTCACCTGTCCATTAAGGGATGCTACAGAAATTCTATAACTCAGAAAATCTGCCCAGTAACAAATAATGAGGTTGATTGGAAGCAGAATTCTGACAGAGGTGGGAGGGGGAGAGGATGAACTCCAGCCATTGCAATGGAGCCTGTGGACCGGAGGGTTACGGGGTGGGAATGGGCCCCCAAAATGCAATGCTGTGATTGGCAGGCGCGGGAGTGGTGATATGCGTGTGTAAATCCCATTGGCTGGAGCGTGGGGAGGCAGAGAGCGGGAAAAATTGTGATTGGTGGATCGGTGAGGGTGAGAAAAAAGACGAGGGAGAAATGTAGTGTACTCAGCAACACCCAGATACTTTCACCCTGACCGGCTTCGGTCAGTTTAAAATCCTGGAATCATTTAGGGGAGAACAAAAAAAAAGAGCATTCGCTTAAAAATAAAGGAGTCTGGCATCAGTAAAATCCATGAATGTCCTCTCAAGACGGAACTGTGCCCTTCTGTCCCCGGGCTGCCTCATATTTGACTCTAGTCCCGTGCCAAAATGTAAGGGCTTCCCCATGAATTTAAGATAATTGCCAAAGAAGCAATGTCGACGAGTATAAGGATGTTGCGAGGACTCAAGGGACTGAGAGGTTGGACAAGCTAGGACTTTTTTCTTTAGAATGTAGGAGACTGAAGAGGGATCTTTTATATCATGAGAGGCATGGATAGGGTGAATGAACTCAGTCTTTTTCCCAGGATTGGGGAATCAAGGACTAGAGGGCATCAGTTCAAAGTTAGAGGGGAAAGAATACATGGGAACCTGAGGGGCAACTTTTTTACATAGAGGGTGGTACGCAAAAGGAATGAGCTGCCAGCGGAAGTGGTTGAGGTGGGTACGTTAAAAACATTTAAAAGGCATTTGGACAATTTTTTTTCTTTATTCATTCACAGGATGAGGACATCACTGGATAGGCAGCATTTATAGCTCATCCCTAATTGCCCAGAGGGCAGTTAAGAGTCAACAACATTGCTGTGGGTCTGGAGTCACATGTAGGCCAGACCAGGTAAGGATGGCAGTTTCCTTCCCTAAAGGACATTGGCGAACCAGATGGGTTTTTCAGACAATCGACAATGGATTCACAGTCATCATTATATTCTTAATTCCAGTTATTTACTGAATTCAACTTCCACCATTTGCCTGGTGGGATTCAAACCCAGGTCCCCAGAAATTTCTGAAGAAGGGTCTAGGCCTGAAACGTCAGCCTTCCTGCTCCTCTGATGCTGCTTGGCCTGCTGTGTTCATCCAGCTCTACACCTTGTTACCTCCATTAAAGGGGTGGGATAGGAAATACATGGATAGGAAAGGTTTCTTTGAGCCAAGTGTAGGGAAATGGAGTTAGCGTGGTTGGACATTTTGATCGGCATGGACCAGTTTGGGCCAAAGGGCCTGTCTCCATGCTGGATGACTCAATGAATCCGTTTGTACCTAGTGAGTGGTCCGGATCTGCAGTGCATTCCCTGAGACTGTGGTGGAGGCAGATTCAATTGAGGCTTTCCAAAGGAAATCTGATCATAAAATGTAAGGAAAAGATTTGCAAAATTACAAGGAAAAGGCTGGGGGTTAGCATTACTAATTTTGCTCCTTTAATAGAACAGCAAAGACACAGGGGCCGAATGGTCTTCTGTGCTCTGACTGTTTTATGACACTGTAACTCTAATTAGTGAAATTAAAATTAAGTCTAATCTTATTAATAATTATTATGGAACTACTGGATAGTCCTAAAATCCCTGGCTAACTCATGTTTTCATGCAGGAATCTGCTAACCTGACCTGCTCTTGCCTTCATGTAACTCCAGACCCAAAGCAATGTGGTTGACTCTTAATTACTCTCTAAACAAGCCACTTGGGTTGGATCAAACCACAAGGCGCTCACATCTCAAGAATGAAGAAGATTAAAACTTGATGCAGTTACTATAGATCTGAGTGAATTGGAGCTGGGGTTGACTTTTGAAGGGCTGAATGGCCTTCTGTTCTTTAAATCCTGTCTTCCTATATATTCCAACCTCTTGTGTTCTCTGGTTTTGATGCTTTGTCTTGCATGATCAACTGGACCAGTGGGCTGACGAATGGCAGATGGAGTTTCATTTAGATAAATGCAAAGTGTTGCATTTTGGTAAGGTAAACCAGGGCAGGACTTACATAGTCATTGGTAGGCCCCTGGGAGTGTTACAGAACAAAGAGACTTAGGAGTACAGGTTCACGGCTTCTTAAAAATGAAATCACAGGTAGACAGGGTGATGAAGAAGGCTTTCAGCATGCTTGCTTTCAATGGTCATAAAAACATTGAAGATAAGAGCAGGAGGAGGCCATTCGGCCCTTCAAGCCTGCTCCGCCATTCTTCATGATCGTGGCTGATTGTCCAACTTAATAGGCTAATCCTGCTTTCTCCCTATAACGTTTGATTCCATTCGCCCCAAGTGCTTTATCTAGTCGCCTCTTGAATACATTCAATGTTTTGGCATCAACTACTTCCTGTGGTAATGAATTCCACAGGCTCACCATTCATTCGCTGAAGAAATGTCTCCTCATCTCCATCCTAAATCCTCATACTGGTTCTGGACACACCCACCTGGAACATCCTCCCTGCATCTACCCTGTCCAGTCCTGTTAGAATTTTATAAATCTCTGAGATTCCACCCCCCTCATTTGTCTGGACTCTAGTGAAAACAATCCCAAACTAGTCAATCTCTCCTCATACATCAGACCTGCCATCCCCAGAATCAGCCTTGTAAACCTTTGCTTCACTCCCTCGAGAGCAAGAGCATCCTTGCTCAGAAAAGGAGACCAGAGCATTGAGTATAGGAGTTGGAATGTCAAGACATTGGTGAGGCCACATTTGGAGTACTGTGTGCAGTTCTGATTGCCCTACTGTAGAAAGGATATTATTAAACTAGAAAGTGTGCAGAATAAGGCCTGTTTCCATGCTGTAGACCTCTCTATGACAATACTGAGATCTAAGGAGTTCCCCACACCTCAAATCCTAGCCAATTTACCCAAACTTTCAGATTTCAACATATCCAGCAGAAACTCATGCTGCCAAGGGTACAGTTTTCCACAAGAGTATCAACTCAGGCAGGCAGAGCTTTCAGTGGAGGATGGATGAGGTTGTGAGAATCTCACACAAATCCCAGGACAGGCAGATCTGAAAGTTAAACAGAGAATTCTGGAAATAGTCAGTGGGGTAGACAGTGTCTGTGGGAAGAGTTAAAGTTTCACCTCAATGACCTTTCATTCGCTGTGTCACAACAGGTACAAAATATCACAGCCCTAAAAGATACTCTGTGATGACACCGGAATGTTGTTCCAGTGTTCACGTGGCATACTGCAGCAATTTTTAAACAACTTGTTCGGGGATATTACAACAGATTTCTGGAACATGTGCGACTTGAACCTAGACTTTGTGGCCCAGGGGTACAGCACTACCACTATGGTACAAGAGTCCTACATGTCATACTGCATCTTTGTCATTTATCTGATTGCCAGGTAGGGCAGATTCCTGCAGCATATGCTGGGTGCTGGAGAGAATTGAACATATCAACATAGCAACAGACCCTAAAAAAGGCCAGCCTTGACTTCAGGGTTTCAGAAGGTTGGGAGGAAGGGGACTGAGTGGGACAATCCTTAGTCCCACTAAGAGTCTGTCAGCAAATAATTGGCAATGAGACAGTATAACATGAAACTATCCTCAGTTGTACTTCATCAAATTGATATTGTATTTTTCACATTTTTTTGATCACAGACATATCAACCATAATTCAAGGCATTCTCTGCGCCCTCCCCACAAAATATTGTAACTAGAGCACATACCTAAGTGGCACCACATACAGTACGTAGAGCTGCAATATGTCATGTGGGAAGAGATGAGAGCTCCTCATTTCTTAGTAGATCAGCTAACATACTCATCTTTTACCTAATTTAAACTCTGCAGCGTATGAGTATTCACCCAAGTCTGCTCCTTTGCTGTTTCATGGGTGGCACAGTGGCTAGCAATGGTGCTTCACAGTGCCAGGGATCCAGGTTCGATTCCAGCGTTGAGTGACTGTCTGTGTGGAGTTTGCACATTCTCTCTGTGTCTGCTTGGGTTTCCTCCAGATGCTCTGGTTTTTCTCCCACAGTCCAAAGATGTGCAGGTTAGGTGGATTGACCATGCTAAATTGTCCATAGTGTCCAGGGATGGATTAGCTATGGGAAATGCGGGGTCACAGGGATAGTGGGGTGGGATGTTCTTCGGAGAATTGGTGTGGACATGCTGGGCCAAATGGCCCTATTTCCACACTGTAGGGATGATTTGGAGTTGGTCCTATGTATTCTGGCCACTTTGCTCTAAATGTCTTACTTTGCTTCTGTCACAATTGTTTTTATTTTCATAGAATCCCTACAGTGTGGAAACAGGCCCTTCAGCCCAACAAGTCCACACCGAACCTCAGAGCATCCCACCCAGACCCATCCCCTATAACCCACCTAATCTACACCTCCCTGAGGACTATGGGCAATTTAGCATGGCCAATCCACCTAACCTGCACATCTTTGGACTGTGGGAGGAAACCGGAGCACCCAGAGGAAAGCCATGCAGACAGGGGGAGAATGTGCAAACTCCACACTGACAGTTGCCCGAGGCTGGAATCGAACCCAGGTCCCTGGCACTGTGAGGCAGCAGTGCTAACCACTGTGCCAGTGATGAAATCAGCTCTCTCCTTATGTTACGTGTTCTCTGTCAGTCCTGTGGTGACCTTTGCTGAATCACAGTTGGAACTGTTTCAGGATTTTTAGATCTGATTTTTTTAACCATTTCTGTTCCTATGGGAGGCTTTAAAGTGCACTGCACAGAGAACAGATGTCAATCCAGAGCAGCACATGACCTGATACTTTGAGAATTGTAAGACTACTGTGTGTCATGATACATGAGTGATGGATATTGCAGGGTCTCAAAGACCAGGAAAGGGAGTTAGGGCAGGATTTTCTGGCTGGCTACTTCAGTGTAGGCTAGGTACACCTTTCCTCCACTGAAGGCACAGTCACCAAAGATTGGGCAAAAGGAGAAGGGAGACAAATAACGGAGAATTGAAAGAACTGCAGATGCTGTAAATCGGAAACGAAAATGGAAGTTACTGGAAAAGTTCAGCAGGTCTGGCAGCACCTGTGAGGAGAAATCAAAGTTAAAGTTTTGGGTCCGAGGAAAGGTTACTGGATTCGAAACGTTAACTTTGATTTCTCCTCACAGGTGCTGCCAGACCTGCTGAGAAATGGAGAATTTGGGCCGGGCAGTTGTGGTACTAGAGTAATTAAAGAGGTGGGGAAAAAATTAGCGAATGGTGTTCCTCTCTTGGGGGGAATGGGTGGGTACAGAGAGGGTGTTAAGTAGATGAATAAGAATCCTAAATGTGATACGTTTATGGGGATTGAATAGTGGATATGTGGCATGGTGCAGCATGGGATACTGGCAGCTGAGGTTTGGATTATCTGAGATTTATGGAAACTGAAGGTTGCGGGAGTCTGACTACAGAATGGTAGAGGCTGTAGGTGACAAAGGTGGTAATTCCAACATTAGGAATGCTAGTAATTGAGTGCATTCGAGGATGAAAGTTCTGCTTAAGGTAAAATAAGTTACTGAAGCAGTGACCAATCCACAAGAGAGGGTCTTCAGTACAGATGCATTTTTCAGACACAATCTCCATGTGAAAGTAATGATTTAATGAAGAAATAGATGTTAATTTGAGAGATTAATTCCTATTTGTATCCACAGTTCGGAATATCGTGTGAGAGATCCTCCACGGCTCGTGCTGGACAAGCTGGAGGCAATTGGCTATAGTGTGATCAGCATGACTGGTTTAGGACAGACACTAGTCTGGTGTCTGCACAAAGCTTCGGATAAATCTTAGCCAAATGGAATCTTTACCATTGTATCAGCATCCCCAGACTGAATATGGGATAGCAAGACGAGAACCCGATTATCACACATACTGCTTAGAGACTTTCATTCAGCGTACATTCCGTCAGAAATGTTCAAAGACTGTGGATACACTAATGTTCTTCAATCTGTACTTTCTCCCATTTCACCAATAGCTGTAGACTCTTGCATTTTGTGGAGTACAGTCTTCATCCTATAAGCATCCTTCATGTATACACCTTAGTGTTCACTGTTTGATCAGATTAAAGAATCACCTATCATGCACACTGCAGTAAATGCTAGCTAATGATCAAGAGCATTTTTCCAGGTTAACTTTACTCCCTTCCTAGCACTGGTCACTAAGAACTACAAGCAGACAAGTTTAATGACGAAACCCTAGAGATTCAAAAGGCTCATGGCCATACTGAACAATATAAGTAACCACTAACAGTGGAGCTCGCACCACTAAGGCACTTAACTAGTCAGTTTGAAATTGATAGATCCTATGGGAATGAGAGACTCCAATTGTACATAACTCTTACTCACTCTGTTGCAGTGTGATTTCTGCTTAGTAGCCAACAATGTCACAATATTATTGCAAAAGGGAGCTTGTGGTTGATGACCAGGGTTACACTGAGATATACCTTGCCCAATTTATCCAGCTTGCTAAAGACAATAAGCAGCTGTGCTGATCAGCCCAGGAAACTCCCACATTCAATCCCTTGCTGCTCCTAACCTACAGTAAGTGAAGCAAAGATTAACTGGAATTCCTATTGTTACCCATTATTCAGTGACCCACACAGGGAATGAGAGTTAATTTTCAATGAGGAAATGAATGAAATTGCCCATAACCTCTGTGGTTGAGCAACAATATACGTAAGAGTTATTGTGTTTCAAAGGAATGAATTGTATGGGAGGCACTCACTGAGAATGTGTGGTGCCAAATAAATGCAAACTTTGTCTTTTTCTTTGCTGACATTCACTGTTCAGTTTCACAATGGAATCATGCCCTTTTGAATGAGGATCAATTAAATGAGAGGATGATCATTTACAAATTTCTGTTATTTATCATTTTGTTCATATACATTTGATCATTAGAACTACACTAAACATCTGGATATCAGCTCACATTTCTAATTTAAATTCCATATAGTAGCTATGATAATGACATAGAGATTGAGGCTGGGATTGTGTGAAATAGGTATAAATGAAGGTGTAAAAGGGAGAGAATGGGTCCTCTCCACTAAGACAAGGCACAAACAAAACAAGTCCGTTTTGGGGTCAATTCTAAGAAGAATGGAGAACAGTCTTTGTGCTGCCAGATTTTGAAGTTATGGATATCAGTGTTGAGCCCTAGAGGCAGTAAAATGCCTAAGCCATAAAATCAGGTGTTCTTCCTTGCACTTGCATTGTTTCTGCAACAAGTTCTGTGATTTCCAGCATCCAAGGTATTTTGCTTTTGACTGACACTAGCTTTCTCTGCCTGATTTTAGTCAGCTAAACTTAAATTCCCCAACTGCATGGTGGGACGTGAACTCATGGCTGCAGATCATTTGGTCAGGCCTCTAGATTTCGAACCCAGTAATACTTTGCTTCATCTTTCCACCTGTAAAGCAGGTTGGGAATTCAGTCGTATAATGATAATGTCACTGGAGTAATAATGTTCTGGAGACACAAGTTCAAATGCCATCCTGGCAATGGATGGAATTTAATTTTGAGAAATAAATCTGAAAAAAATCTAGTCTCAGTGACCATGAAAACTGCTCCTATGATGCTGCTTGGCCTGCTGTGTTCATCCAGCCCTGCACCTGGTTGTCGTAAAAACTTACTTAGTTCAATCATAGATAGTAAGAACTGCTGATGCTAGAGGCTGAGATAACACAGTGTGGAGTTGGAGGAACACAGCAGGCCAGGCAGCATAAGGACAGTAGGAAAGCTGACGTTTCAGGTCAGGAGATAGTAGGAACTGCAGATGCTGGAGAATCTGAGATAACAAGGTGTAGAGCTGGG
>NW_025974305.1:0-7500 GCF_021869965.1 Rhincodon typus
GAACACAGCAGGCCAAGAAGCATCAGAGGAGCAGGAAGGCTGACGTTAGGCCCGAAATGTCAGCCTTCCTGCTCCTCTGATGCTGCTTGGCCTGCTGTGTTCATCCAGCTCTACACCTTGTTATCTCAGATTCTCCAGCATCTGCAGTTCCTACTATCTCTGAAACTGGTTTAATTGGTAACAGTTTGATGCACTGGGTTGTAAGCACTGAGACTGACACTACTGTGCAGCTCTGATGGCATCCTGCACTGTCAGAGGTACTGTTTTGTTGCGAGCATAAAAGATTCTGCAACACTCTTTTAAAGAAGAGCATTGACATCTCCATCTAATTATCCTCGTCAATATCGATAGCTTCACCTACATCACAAAATAGATTGTCTGCTCATGATCCCATGGTCACATGGTGGTCTTGGTGTGCACAAATTAGCTGCTACGTTTGCTGCATTATAGCAGTGACCGCATTTTAAAAGCACCGTGTTGGCTTTTAAACTGCTTTGTGTTCATATGAATGGAAGTTCAGTCCTTCTTTTCTTTTGACTATCGCCTTGGTACATTGTTCACTCATCAGCGGCTCTTCCCTGAGAATTAAAAGGAAATGTATTCAAGAAATAGCTTCTGCTTCCATGAGTGACACTTGCGTTTTTTTCCCCAAGTAGGTGTGCAAATATTAAGCAATCTCTAACATAACAACTGAGGACTGTGCATTCAGCATGACACATGATTAAATACTGCTGCTTCAGCATATTCTTTCACATGTTACTGATGTTGCGGTGACTAATTTGAACAGAGTACAGCAATTTCCTCCATGGAAAATAATGTGTTTTTCTTTTTCTGTTTCCAACAGCAACTCATCAGTTACATAGCAGTGTTAGGGAGAGTCTTAACTTCTTTGTTTTCAGCGGGTAAATAGACTGACTAGGTTTTATACATGAAACCAGATTTTTTTAATTCACTCTTGAGATGTGGGCATCGCTGGCTGGCCAGCATTTGTTGCTGATCCATACTTTCTCTTGAAAATGTGGTGGTGAGCTGAAGTTATTTTATGCAAGAGAATTTCTGACAAATTATGTTCAATGCATTCTTATGGAAACACAAGAACTTGCATTAATAGAGCACGTTTCATGAGTCCAGGACATCCCAAAACATTTACACCCATTGGAGAAATTTTGAACCATAGTGTGTCATGACAATGGATCATAACTCTGAATTACTTATGGAGATGTTGAGCTTTAACATGCATATTTTTTAAGCAAAGACCATAAATCCAAAATAGTTGCTCAGAATATAAATTTAGTGGCTGTCTGGGAAAATCCCTGTGTAGATTGCAAGGAGTCCTCATTGTTAAAAGTACACTGAGTGCCATTTTAAACTGAAAATCTTCTTGATTTTTGTTCTGAGATCTGTTCTCTGGGTCTTGACCATAGACTTTTAATACAAATATTGCATCAATCTTTCTTATCACAACTTTGTGAGAAGTGCAGGTTTTCTCATGTTCAAGTAATAAATGCATGATGTGGTGCTTTAAGGATGCACATTGCACATTAACTCAGTACTATGCGGTTAAAATGCGATAATATGTTAAGAAGCATTAGCGTGATTCTCCAGAGGACTGAAAATGGTCTCACTGGATTCATGCTAAGCATCTATACACCAACTGACTAGCATCTCACATTGCATAATGTTCGTAAGACAACCACAATCTCCAAAGCGATGATTACATCTGATTGTGCAAGTTGGCTTGCGTCAATAAATTAGGGGATTAAGTGTCTGGCTCTCAAGAGATCTTGTTAAATACATGAAGCTAAGAGCACTGTATCAAGTATCTTCCCTTCTGTCTTCTCTCTAAGGCCATTGATCCTTTTTGCAATGTGATTCTCCAGATGCTAACAGACCTCCAGGTCATCTTTAACATGCAACTTGGATTATAAATGTTGGCCAGCAATTTAATTGTGGGATGGGCACTTTGCAACTGAGTTCAATCCTATTTGTCCTCAGTTAACTCACACATTTCACAATGGTTCACTGTAGCTGAATGCACAAGACCCATTGTCCCCGAAAGAAGAGGTTATATGCCTCCAGGGTGAATAGATTATATGACACCCACTTTGCATTATGGCTGGACATGGCGCCTTCCAGACGAGACATTAAACTGAGGCTTTGCCTGCCTTCTCAAGTAGATGTAAAAGATCTCTTTTGAAGAAGAGCAGAGGTATACCTCCCTGACCCTTTAGGCAATATTTAAACCTCCACAAACATCACTGAAATACATAATCTGGCCATAACCACACTATCATTTGTTTTCTTTGCTCATTATTCTTTATTATGGGATGACGGTGTCGCTAGCTAGGCAGCATTTATTGCCCATCCCAAATTGCCCAGAGAATGGTTAAGAGTCAACCACATTGCTGTGGGTCTGGAGTCACATGTAGACCAGACCAGATAAAGATGGCAGTTTCCCTCCCTAAAGGACATTAGTGAACCAGATGGGTTTTTCCAACAATTGACAATGGATTCACGGTCATCATTAGATTCTTAATTCCAAATATTTATTTAATTCAAATTCCACCATCTGCCCTGGCAGGATTTGAACCTGGGTCCCCAGAACATTATCTGAGTCTCTGGATTAAAAGTCCAGCGATAATACCAGTAGGCCATTGCCTCCCCATTGCCACCCCAATGCCCCACCCATTGGCCACCTTAGCTCAGTTGGTGGTGCGCTCACCTCTGAATCAGGATTCAACTCCTAATTCTGGAACTTGAGCTTAAACACCAGGACTGGCACAGTACTGAAGAACCCCTGCAATGTCAGAGGTACTGTCTTTCGGAAAATGATAGTAAACCCTGCCAGTCTGCTTGAGTGTATGCAACATTGCAAAACATGAAGGAGCTGTTTCCAGGAAGGGGAGTTACTTTTAAAGTCCTGGTAAATATTTGTCCCTCAATCAACATCAAGAGGAAACAAATTATCTGGTCATTATCACATTGCTGTTTATGGGAGTTTGCTGCGCTGAAAATTGGTTGCTGCATATCTTGCAATGCAACAGATCATTTTGAAATGCACTTTATTGCTATACTTTTCAAACATCTGGTGTTTGTGAAAAGTGCTGTGTGAATATTGGCATTTTTTTTCCATTGCGTCGGAATCAAGTTCCATCACAACCACTTCCAAATCTAACTTGCTCTTCCTAGGCACTTCATGCACATATGTATAAGTCATGACCTACACTAATTTTTCCTTTACACACCTTTAACCTTGAGCTTCGCATCAATCATGTATTCATGTATTGCTTCTGGATTTACGGAGATTTGGTGTCTCTTCCATCACTTTACGAAAGGGTTGCCAGCCATTATAGTTTACCCTGGAGTCTTCCAGAATTTATGATTAATTTTTTTGACTGCAACAACCTGAGAGAAACATTGTGGTGCATTAAAAAAGATTGCGTCTTATTCAATTTGTTTGAATGGTTTTGCTTGCTGCATCTAAATGTATTGGAGATAGGGAGAAAGGCTGCTTTACAGAGTTAGGTTGGTTGGAGTCAGGATTTCTTGTAAAATAACCACAACCTTAATTCTTCACTGAAATGTTCTCAGTGGAAAATGAAGCAATTTGCCCCTTACTTATCTGTTTTCAGGTGAGATGTTCCTTGCCTATCTTCTCAGGTGAATGATAAAATTAGCAACATAATATTTGGAAGAGGGGAAAGGAGGTTTTCCCTTGGAATATGACTCACACTTATTCTTTAGCCAACATCTCAAGACCCACGTTCTTAAAACTTGGAACATTTCTGCAACTGGAAGTCTCTCTCCATTGGGGTTTTCCCAAAGATCAGAACAGGAGACCTTGCTGTTAGTGGTGTACGTTAATTATTTGAATTTAAATGCAGTGGGGTTGATCAAAAAGTTCACAGGTTACAGAGAAATTGGTAGAGTGGTAGACAGTGAGTGGGAAAATCTGTAAACTGCAGGAGGATATCAAGAAACTGGTCATTTGGGAAGAACAGTAGGAATGGAAATCAACCCAGAAAGGTGGGAGATAGTGCCCCTGGGGAGGGGTAATAAGGCAAGTGATTACCTTAAATATGGTGTAGTGTATAGTCTGGTCAACACATTATAGGAAGGCTATGATTGCACTCGAGAGGAGGCAAAGGAGATTTACCAAGATGCTGTCTAGGCAGGAGGATCTGAGAGATGAAGAAAGTTTGGATAAGGTTGAGGTTGTGTTCCTTGAGGCAGGAAACTTGATAGACATAAAAAAGATTATGAGGAACATAGATGGGGAGAATAGGGAAGCACCTTTTCCCTTAATAGAGTGTCAACAACCAGCAGACTTAAAGATAGGAGCCTGGCAGAGAAGTTGAGGAGAATTTTATGACATTAATGTGTGTGGTGGTTTGTTGTGTACGGATTCATTGCTGGTTTTCCTACATTACGAGACAACCTACAATTCAAAAAATACTTAAAGTGCTTTGAGTTGGCTTTAGATTATGAAAGGTGCTATGCAAATATGTGAATATTTATTACTCCATAAACTTTAAATACTATGCAAACATTTAAATAGCAGAACCAAATCACGATGCTCATTTGGATAGCTGGTGCAGACATGACAGTCTGAAAGACCTTTTTCTGCCCTGTAATGATTCTGTAATTCTGTCATTCAAAGACATCCTGTTTCCAGACATAATTCCAATTACTGTCAATGTCCTTAATTTGATAGCACCCAGAACCATGGGAATAGCTCCTCATTGATGAGTCCTAAGTAGAAAACAAAGCAACCTCTTCTTGTCTGTAAGACAAATAAAAACAGAAAACGCTGTAGGAATTCAACGCATCTGGCAGCATCTCTGGAGAGAGAAGTGGTTTATGTTTTTGAGTGCCTTTTCCAGAACAATTTCTTTTCTTTCTGTTTGTTTCAGATCTTTAGTGACTGCAGTTCTTTTTTTATTCCACTTGAATACTACCCTGATTCAGTCTCTCTTCTTATTCTGTGTAGTTGCTGCAAATTTGAAAAATTTGTATCTGTTCAGTCAGGATCTGAGTAAGCTGGCCCTGACACTCCAAATGTAGCAGGCAACATTAAAACAGTTTCATTTAATCACTGGCAGCATGTAAGCTAACATTGATTTATGAGCTTAGCTTGTGAATGTCATCTCATTTCATTGTCAATTAGCTTGCTGTGGCTGGGAGTGCACTGGAGAAATTTGGGTTGATAAGCCATTGGCAGTATTTCCTGATCTCTAATTTCCCTACTGTTTGTGAGTAGCATAGAGCCATAGAATGCAGATACTAGAAAGTTCTGCTTAAATCTCAATGAGGTTTATGGCCAAACTTGAGAATTATGGACACTCCACATTAAAAAGGCTGTCAAGGTCCTTAGAGAGGATGCAGGGACGAGCTATTTGAATAGTCTGCTATGTGAGGATATTTTTCTGTCTCTTGTTAGAGGGGAGAGGTTTAAAGAGAAGTTGATAGAGGTGTTCAAAGTCATGAAAGGTATGGTAGAGTAAGTAATCAGAAAGAGTCACAAAAAGGCAGAAAAGTTGGCAACTTAAGTTCACAGATTCAAGGTGAAAGAATCCTCAGTGCGACGAGGAAAGAATTGATTTCCACTGAATGTTGTAATGATCTGTCTGAAGGGGGAATCGAAGGTTCAATAGCAACAATAATTCAAAAGGTAATTGGACAATTGCTTGAAGGGATGAAAATTAGAGCTGACCCAGCCATAATGGGCCAAATGCTTCTCTGATGTTTTATTCCATGAGTTAAAAAAAGAACAAGAAACAAACTATTGCTCAATTTGGGTTTAATAATCCCTCTGCTTTCTTCCTCACTATCATCTGATGAGACTAGATGTGGAACAATACGGGTCAGCGTACTTATGGAATGAAGTCAAAGCATTGGAAACATTTTCGAGAAGGTTTGCTAAACTAATATCTGAAATGAATGGATTCGCTATTGAGGACAGGTTTGGCCTGTACACCCTGGAGTTTAGAAGAGTCAAAGGTGACTGAACTGAAACATATAAAATCCTGAGGCCACTTGACTGAATGGATGTTGGAAGGAAGTTTGATCTTGTGGAAGAATCTCGAACGAGGGGTTGTAGAATAAAAAGAAGGGGGCGCCCATTTAAGACAGGGATGAGGGAAACAGAATTCCTCTCAGGGGGTTTGGAGCATTTGCAATTCCTTCCTGAAGTGAATGCAGAATCTTTAAATATTTTTAAAGGCAGAGGTAGATAGATTCCTCATTATCAAGGGGAGAAAGATTACTGGTGATATATGTTAATTGTTCAAATCAGTACAAGTTTGAAGACAATTTTCTTCAAGTATCCTTCATAGCAACATTTTTCAGTCAGTCCAAAGTTTTTTAAAAAAGATCTTTGTTTCTTCATACTTTTATTTTCATCTCCCTCCGGATGCTCTCTCTTAGAAATAGCTGTTAATTGGAACTAATTTTGCTTCCCACACTTATATCCATACGTAGAAATAGCAAATGATTTTCAGAGAATTACAAGTGTTTGTAAATAATTTACTTTGGAAGTCTATAGTTTAGAACAAACACCAGTTTCCATCTTTCCCTTCTGGTCCCTCAATCCAGGGATGCTATTGACAGAGATCCATGACAATATCGGGAAGAGTAACCACCGCACAGTCCTTTTGGAAACCAAGTCCCACCTTCACATTGAGAAGAACCTCCACTGTGCTGTGTGGCATTATCACTGTTTAAAATGAGATTGACTTCAAACTGATCTCGCAACTCAACACCAACTAAAATTCTGATTAAAGGAACAATTTATGAGCGTAGCCCATAAGGCCGTTGCAACAACAACAAAATTGAAGGAAAGGTAGGAAGGGAGGCAGAGACCTAAATCAAAATCATGTTGGATGGGCAAATAAAGAATTCCACGCCTTCTCCCCATTCTCTTCACTACCCCCCAACCCTAGTGGTGCCCAATTCTATTGAAAGTATTCAAAAGAGTTGGCAGATACCATGTTGTCCCTCTCTAAGGACTCCTGGTCAAGGAATCTAGATATTTCTAAATATTTTCTAATCAGTCGGATTAGGGATATTATGACATACCAGTGGAGCAAGTGGGAATGGATCCCAGGATCCCTAACTTAGAGGTAGGGACGCTACCACTGCACCACATCAGCCCCTAGAACCAAGCTTCTTTTTGTACATCCAGAGATGCATTTATGCGTCACTGAACCTTTTTTCTTCCAACTTGCACATAAAGCCCATTCAGAGGGTCTTTTTTCTAATCTCATTACCCTTTTCAAAGAAATGTTATGACACAAATCTGGAGCAAGGGGGACATGACTCCAAGTCACCTGGCTCAGAGGTAAGGGCACTAACACTGCGGAGCCCTACAGTCCATCCAGGGTAGTGCAATTCCTATGAGCATCATCTGCTCTCGCTCAACTCTGGAGCTGCTCTGGTTGACCTGTAAAGGGACCTGCATTTCTATCACTTTTCCCTTATACATCCAGGTCTGCTATACCA
>NW_025974306.1:0-8564 GCF_021869965.1 Rhincodon typus
ATACATTGAAGATAGATTTTTTTCTGAAGAAGGGTCTAGGCCTGAAACGTCAGCCTTCCTGCTCCTCTGATGCTGCTTGGCCTGCTGTGTTCATCCAGCTCTACACCTTGTTATCTATGATGATTATGCAGCTTGGTTATTGCCACTATAAATGTGGTGTGCAGCCAGTGTGAAATGCACTAAGTGGCTGTGTGCCCTCAGTAGAGGGGTCCAAATTTGTCTAAGCCTACCAGCACTGAAAGCTAGCTTGCACCTTAAAGAGGACATGCGCCCTAGCTGGAGAAGGTCATGGATGTTGCTGGGAGGAGTTTCTGAGCTGAAAGAACTCTGGATTTTCTTCTTTTCTTATTCATTTATGGGATGTGAGCATTGCTGGCTGGCCAGCCTTTATTGCCTGTCCCAAGTTGCTCTTGAGAAGGTGGTGGTGAGCTGCCTTCTTGAACTGTTGCATTCCACACGCTTTGAGTTGATCCACAATATCATTCGGGATTTTTCAGGGTTGACAAGGTGTTTCTGGTTTCCGGTGCCTTGATTGATGCCAGGTGATCTATCAGGTTTCATTTCTTTGAGACTTTGTAGCAATTGATACAACTGAGTGGCTTGCTAGGCCATTTCAGAGAGCATTAAAAGTGAGTCTAGAGTCACATAAAGGCCAAACCAGGTGAAGATGGCAGATTTCCTTCCCTGAATGATATTAGTGAACTGAGTAGGTTTTTCCTGACAACTGTCAATGGTTTCATGATCATCAGTAGATTCTTAATCCCAACTTATTTTTATTGAATTCATTTGCCATTTGCCATAGTGGGACTTGAACCTAGGTCCCCAGAACCTAGCCAGGTCCCCTGGCTTCTTGCTTTCAGCATCGGGAGTGGTGAGAGCACGAGCCAGGGGGCAGCCAGGAAGGTAAGCTTTTCTTTATAAAAACTTACATCGTGAAACAGCAGCCTTCTTGCTTTCAGCGTCGGGAGTGGAGAGAGCGCAAGCCAGGAAGTGAACTAGTATATTCGGGCATTGGTTGGTAAGGTAAGGTTCTTTTTCTTTATTCTTCTGGAAGTCTAGAGTAGAGGGAATGGAAGCTAGGGCAGTTGCATGCTCCTCTTGTAGGATGTGGGAGGTAAGGGTCACCGCTGGTGTCGTTCTGACTTCACCTGCGAGAAGTGCACCCAACTCCAGCTTCTCACAGGTCGCATTAGGGAACTGGAGCTGGAGCTGGATGAACTCTGAATCATTCAGGAGGCTGAGGGGGTGATAGAGAGCAGTTATAAGGAGGTGGTCACATCCAAGGTACAGGACAAAGGTAGCTGGGTGACTGTCAGCAGGAGGAAAGGGAATAGGCAGACAGTGCAGGGATCCTGTGGCTGTTCCCTTCAATAATAAGTACACTGCTTTGGATACTGTTGGGTGGTGGGGGGGTGTGTGTGTGTGTTTGGCAGTGGGGGTGGTGCTATGGGGGCGACCTACCAGGGGAAAGCCATAATGGCCAGGTCTCTGGCACTGAGCCTGGCCCTGTGGCACAGAAGGGAAGGGGGAAGAATAGGAGAGTGATAGTGAAAGGAGATTCACTGGTTAGGGGAACAGACAGGAGATTCTGTGGTACTGAGCGAGACTCCCGGATGGTATGTTGCCTCCCGGGTGCCAGGGTCAGGGATATCTTGGATCGAGTCTTCAGGATTCTTAAAGGAGAGGGAAAGCAGCCAGAAGTTGTGGTCCACATCAGTACCAATGACATAGCTAGGAAGCAGGATGAGGACCTGAAAAGTGATTATAGGGAGTTAGGATGGAAGCTGACGAGTAGAGTAGTAATCTCAGGATTACTACCAGTGCCATGGGCTAGTGAGGCTAGAAACAGAGAGAGAGTGCAGCTGAACACACAGCTACAGAGCTGGTGTAGGAGGGAGGGCTTCAGGTTTGTGGATCATTGGGATACCTCTTGGGGAAGGTGGGACCTGTACAGGAAGGACGGGTTGCACCTGAACTGGAGGAGCACCAATATCCTGGGGGGGAGGTTTGCTAGAGCTGTTCGGGAGGGTTTAAACTATTCTGGCAGGGGAATGGGAACCAGAGTGACAGATCAGAGGATGGGGTAGCCAGTGTACAGACAGATAGAGCAAGCAGAGAGTCGATGAGGAAGGATAAGTAGTTAATAGGGCAAAGTGGCAGTCAGTGCGACGGGTTGAGGTGTGTCTACTTCAATGCAAAAAGTGTCAGGAATAAGGGTGACGAACTTAGAGCATGGATCAATACTTGGAACTACGATGTTGTGGCCATTATGGAGACTTGCATAACACCGGGGCAGGAATGGTTGTTGGATGTTCCAGGGTATAGATGTTTCAAAAGAAATAGGGAGGGAAGTAAAAGAGGTAGGGGAGTGGCATTGCTAATCAGGGATGGTATCACACCTGCAGAAAGGGAGGTCGTGGAGGAGGGTTTCTCCACTGAGTCAGTATGGGTGGAAGTCAGAAGCCGGAAAGGAGCAGTCACTTTATTGGGAGTTTTCTATAGACCCCCCAGTAGCAACAGAGACACTGAGGAACAGAATGGGAGACAGATTTTGGAAAGGTGCAAATGTAATAGGGTTGTCGTCATGGGAGACTTCAACTTCCCTAATATAGACTGGAACCTCCAAAGTGCAAATAGTTTGGATGGAACAGATTTTGTCAGGTGTGTCCACGAAGGATTTCTGACTCAATATGTAGATAGGCCGACTAGAGGGGAGGCCATGCTAGATTTGGTGCTTGGCAACAAACCAGGTCAGGTGTCAGATCTCTCGGTGGGAGAACATTTCGGTGATAGTGATCACAACTCCCTGACTTTTACTATAGTCATGGAGAGGGATAGGAGCAGACGGTATGGGAAAGTATTTAATTGGGGGAGGGGGAATTACAATGCTATTAGGCAAGAACTACGGAGCACCAACTGGGATCAGATGTTCTCAGGGAAATGCACGATAGAAATGTGGAGGCTGTTTAGGGAGCAGTTGCTACAGGTACTGGATAGGTTTGTCCCACTGAGGCAAAGAAAGGATGGTAAGGTGAAGCAACCTTGGATGACAACATCTAGTCAAGAGGAAGAAGGAAGCTTACTTAAGGTTGAAGACGCAAGGATTGGACAGGGCTCTAGAGGTCTACAAGGTAGCCAGGAAGGAACTGAAGAATGGACTTAGGAGAGCTAGAAGGGGGTATGAGAAAACCTTGGCTGGTAGGTTCAAGGAAAACCCCAAGGCTTTCTCTATACTTATGTGAGGAACAAGAGGATGGCCAGAGTGAGGGTAGGGCTAATCAGGGATAGTGGAGGGAACCTGTGTGCAGAGTCAGAGGAGGTAGGGGAGGTCCTTAATGAACACTTTGCTTCAGTATTCACCAGTGAGAGGGACCTTGACATTTGTGAGGACAGCATGAAACAGGCAGATATGCTCGAACAGGTTGTTGTTAGGAAGGAGGATGTGCTAGAAATTTTGCAAAACATGAGGATAGATAAGTCCCCTGAGCCAGAAAGGATATACCCAAGGTTACTACGGGAAGCGAGGGAAGAGATTGCTGCTCCTTTGGAAATGATCTTTGCATCCTAACTGTCCACTGGAGTAGTGCCAGAAGATTGGAGGGTAGCAAATGTCATTCCCTTGTTCAAGAAAGGCAATAGGGATAATCCTGGAAATTACAGACCAGTCAGTCTTACTTCTGTAGTGGGCAAATTATTGGAGAGGATTCTGAGAGATAGTATTTATGATTATTTGGAAAAGCACAGTTTGATTAGAAATAGTCAGCATGGCTTTGTGAGGGGTAGGTCATGCCTCACAAGCCTTATTGAATTCTTTGAGGATGTGACAAAACACATCGATGAAGGTAGAGCAGTGGATGTGGTGTATATGGATTTTAGAAAGGCATTCGATAAGCTTCCACACAGTAGGCTCATTCAGAAAGTAAGGAGGCATGGGATTCAGGGAAATTTGGCTGTCTGGATACAAAACAGGCTGTCCAATAGAAGACAGAGGGTGGTAGTAGATGGAAAGTATTCAGCCTGGAGCTTAGTGACCAATGGTGTGCCGCAGGGATCTGTTCTGGGACCTCTGCTCTTTGTGATCTTTATAAATGACTTGGATGAGGAAGTGGAAGGGTTGGTTAGTAACTTTGCAGATGACACGAAGGTTGGTGGAGTTGTGTACAGCATGGAGGGCTGTTGTAGCTGGAACGGAACATTGACAGGATGCAGAGCTGGGCAAAGAAGTGGCAGATGGAATTCAACCCAGAAAAGTGTGAAGTGATTCATTTTGGAAGGTCGAATTTGAATGCAGAATACAGGGTTAATGGCAGGATTCTCGGCAGTGTGGAGGAACAGAGGGATCCTGGGGTCCACGTCCATAGATCCCTCAAAGTTGCGACCCAAGTTGATAGGGTTTTAAAGAAGGCGTATGGTGTGTTGGCTTTCATTGGCAGGGGAATTGAGTTTAAGAGCCGTGAGGTTATGCTGCAGCTCTATAAAACTGTGGTTAGACCACACTTGGACTATTGTGCTCAGTTCTGGTCACCTCATTACAGGAGAGATGTTGGACTGGAGGGCATGTCTTATGAGGAAAGGTTGAGGGAGTTAGGGGTTTTTTCATTCAAGGGGAGAAGAATGAGAGATGACTTGATAGAGGTTTACAAGATGCTGAGGGGCATAGATAGAGTGGATAGTCAGAGACCTTTTTCCCAGTGCAGAAATGACTATTACAAGGGGCATGATTTTAAGGTGATTGGAGGAAAGTATAGGGGAGATGTCAGAAGTAGGTTCTTCACACAGACAGTGGTGGGCGTGTGGAATGCGCTGCTGGCAGTGGTAGTGGAGTCAGATGGTTTACAGACCTTTATGCGACTCTTGGATAGGCACATGGAGGATAGTAAAATGTAGGATATGCAGGGTAGATTGATCTTAGTAGGATAATAGGTCGGCACAACATCATGGGCCAAAGGGCCTGTACTGTGCTGTACTGTTCTATGTTGTATGTTCTATTAACATTAGCTGACTTTCAGGATTAATAGTCTAGTGATAATACCACTAAGCCATCATCTGCCCTGTAAATAATAATGCAGCCCTGAAGGCCTTGGTGCAGTGGATACAAAGGTGGAGAGTGCATTTGTATTGAGGAGTATTTTAAGCATTGCCTAAAATGATAATTTCAAATGGACTTGGCAATGAAACAGCCTTAGATCCTGGAGAAGTAAGACTTAATTTCAAGCACTCCCTCATGTCTATCAAACCAATGTTACTTGTACTAGTGCTATCATGGTATAAACTATATCTCATTTAAGAACCTCTTCCCAATTGATTATCAAATGGGTTCTCTTGTCTTGTAGATCTCTAGTGGGAAAAAGGAGCAAATAAACTATAATGAAGAGTGGTGAGGATTAATCTTACAACATAGTGACAAGTATAGCCTCTATTTACCAGCAGCAAACAAAATTCAGGCAGCTGTTGAGATCTGAAGATTGTTCTGACATTATTAAGTTGGCTGCTTGACCAGACAGTCAGCAGCCAGAAGAGCTGAACATTCAAGTACCCAGTAGAAGAAAATTTTGTGGGAAGATTCTACGAGGCAAGATCTACAGTCAGGGTAGAAAGCATTTCAGGCCTGGTAAGAAATGTACCATAGCGAGCTAGAATCTCAATGATACTGAAACACTGGTTGTACAGATTGTATTGGGTGTTGATAATGTGCAGGAACACTCCTGAGGTGAAGCTCAGTATGAGGGCAAACAACTATTGGAGGTGTTGTTAGTAATGTTGAAATCTCTGGTAGGCAAGGGCAAATCTTTAAAACAAAAGTGCTGTTTAGATGCTAGGAAAGCTAGAAGTAAGTGAAGTACTTATAGCTCAGATTGAGCATCATTGCCAGAGTGGGTGGGCATGAGGCAAAGCTACAAAAGGAAAATCAAGGGCCACAGAAATAATTTAAAATTAGGTCACAGATCTGGGAACGTTGCATAGCCAGAATTAATGCAATAACACGGCAAATCAGAAACCTAAACAGACAAATTCTAACATAAGAAGAAAGCTAGGAGACTATTGACACTGCAGAAAAAGCAGGAGATCTATTACTTAAACCCTAGTAATGGCAAGAAGCATTTATTTAAATCACGCAAAATTGGAGTCATCCAGAAAATACCTGTCAAGCAACATGGATTCTTGGTAAAAGCAGGAATTGTCTAACCTATTAAAGCCAAGAGGATTCAACTTATAGAGCCACAAAGAGCAGGATTCAGTTTGGTAAATCTGCAGGCGATGGGATTCATCGTGAGAGGCTGTGAAAATGGTGGAATCTGCCATTTTATTTACAGAAGGGCATTTTGTCAGCACAAATTGTTCAGTACAGCAATACACAGCAACAGCTGCATGAGCACTGCTCTACCACAGAATTAAAAGATTTTAAAGAAAGGAAAGGAAGTAACTTATGTGGCACAGATGTCCCAGACTGTAACCATCTCCATTTAAAGAGAATCTAACCTTTGATGTTCAATGGCATTATCATCACTGAATCCCCAACAATCAACATCTCGGGGCTATCATTAACCAGAAACTGAAAGGGACCAGGCAATAAGTCCTGTGGCTACAACAACAGGTCAGAGGCTTGAATCTCTG
Source organism: Rhincodon typus (assembly GCF_021869965.1). Taxonomy (NCBI): domain Eukaryota; kingdom Metazoa; phylum Chordata; class Chondrichthyes; order Orectolobiformes; family Rhincodontidae; genus Rhincodon; species Rhincodon typus. Next base: position 6,616 of record NW_025974306.1, read on the forward strand.
TGGCAAGTAACTCACCTTCTATCTCCCTAATGCCTCTCCACCATTTTTAAAGCACAAGTCAGGAGTGTGATAGAATACCATCCAGTTACCCTCCTTTACTCAAGAAGCTGACCTTCATTCAGGACAAAGCTGCCTGCTGAATTGGCATCAAATCCTTCAACATTTACTCCCTTTATCATTGATGCACAGTTGCAACAGTGTATTCCATCTTCAAGATGCACTGCAGTAAGTCACCAAGACTACTCAGACAGCACTTTTTCAAACCCACAATCTCTACCACATTGAAGGACGAGGACAGCAGATGCATGGAAACTCTACTGCCTCTGTGTTCTTTTCCAAGCCATACATATTTCCTCACATGTAACTAAATAACACTGTCAATGAATCATGGAATTTCTGAAAATTGTAGAACTCTCTTCCTAACAGCACTGTGGGTGTCCCTACACTCCAAGAACTACAGCAGTTCAAGAAGACAGTTCACCAGTCCCTTCCCCAGGGCAATTAAGGTTTTGCAATAAATGGTGGCTTAGCAAGTAATGCCTAATGCTATGAATGAATTTTAAAAAAGTCTATTAATTCTCCTGGATACTATAAAAGACAATTTGATTAGGTAGAACAGTCTGCTTTAGAAGAAACCCAAGGATGGTATTCATAAGGGAAACAGTTATACAAACCTTTCTTATGGCATGAAAATATTTATGTCATTGCATAGCTCAGTAATTTTACGCTTGACACAGGGGCGGGTATCACTATATTATTAGATAATGTACCATAATTGAAAAATTTAGCATCCAGCAGTGCAACTACATGGTGCAGGAGGTGTAGAATTTAAATTTAAGGGTATGATACAAGCAACTCTGCAACACAAGCAATGTCAGATAGTATTTAATTTATATGTACTTCATAATCAAGAATTCTCACTTGGCATGAATGCATGTTTCGATCTGAATCTTCTGCAAATGACAGAAAGAGTCAAACTGGTTAAAGTCAAGATGTTACAAGCAGCAGAAGTAATGGACAACTGATCAAGGAACAGCTAGATATAAAACAACAGGTCAAATAAATAAAGGCAATGTTCCAAATGTGGCTTAACTAAAGTTCTATAAAGCTGCAACATAACTTGTCTATCCTTATACTCAAATCCCCTTCCAATGAAGGCAAGCATGCTATAGAGCTTTTCTACTACCTTATCTACCTGCACTGCTATCTTCAGTGATATGTGGACCTGCACACCCAGATGTCTCTGCATATCAATACTCCTAAGGGTTCTGCCATTCACTGTATAATTTCCACCTGTACTTGACCTGTATTATGCAGCTGAACTGTTAAATCAAACAATGAGTATTTCATTCTAGGTCAAACTTAATATTCATTAGTTTAAGAAATGATAAGATTTTGAAATATCTGTTCAGTAGGAGAGGAGGGACTTTTCCAAATTAGTTGCTTAAAATAAAGGTAGCTCATATGGGAAAGAGATGGGAGACAACAGAAGAAGATACAGGGGACTAACACCTGAAAATCTGAGAAATTGTGAACTTGGCAATGATACTGTGTCGTACTCAAATAACCTTTTGAATCTGGCAAACTTCCAGGGGTAAGTAAGGTTCCCTAATTTCCTCGCCATTGACAGGTGCTCATGGTATTATGGCCACACCAGCATGCCTGTCATTTGGTAAATTATGAAAAGACCAATGGAGGTGTCTTGGGATAATGATAGAGACTTCCCAGACTAGAAGGTTAGAAGGTCTTGTAAAATTTGTTTCATTTAGACCTCCAGATGGGCTGCCTAATTGCAGAGGCTCAGGAGCTCTGTGTAAGTAATGTACCCTTGATTCCTACATTGTCTTTGTATGCAAAACATCAGAACAACTCGACCCCTCCTCTAGCAGAATCAAGTTCTGCCTGTTCCCGTAATTTTTTGAGACAACAAGGTGCAGGGCTGGATGAAC
>NW_025974307.1:0-265 GCF_021869965.1 Rhincodon typus
CCATCCCAGGCCCCAAGAAGACTTTCCACATCAAGCAGATGTTCACCTGCACATCTGCTAATGTGGTATACTGCATCCACTGTACCCGTTGTGGCCTGCTGTACATCGGGGAAACCAAGCGGAGGCTTGGGGACCGCTTTGCAGAACACCTACGCTCGGTTCGCAATAAACAACTGCACCTCCCAGTCGCGAACCATTTCAACTCCCCCTCCCATTCCTCAGACGACATGTCCATCCTGGGCCTCCTGCAGTGCCACAACGATGC
>NW_025974307.1:365-8410 GCF_021869965.1 Rhincodon typus
AACCTGTTCTTCCTCTCACCTATCCCCTCCTCCCACCTCAAGCCCCACCCCCATTTCCTACCTACTAACCTCATCCCGCCCCCTTGACCTGTCCGTCCTTCCTGGACTGACCTATCTCCTCCCTACCTCCCCACCTACATTCACCTTTACTGGCTCCATCCCCACCTCTTTGACCTGTCTGTCTCCTCTCCACCTATCTTCTTCTCTATCCATCTTCTATCCGCCTCCCCCTCTCTCCCTATTTATTTCAGAACCCCCTTCCCCTCCCCCATTTCTGAAGATGGGTCTAGGCCCAAAACGTCAGCCTTCCTGCTCCTCTGATGCTGCTTGGCCTGTTATTCAGATAGTGAGGGAAGGGGGATTGGGGGCAGGGGTGGGGTTACAGCTGAGACTAAACATGTCACCCAGACCAGGGAGCAAATATACAGTTCATAAGCAACGTAATTTAAATCCACAAGGAATCGTTTTCTTTAGTTTTCATTACAGTTTAAATATTGAGGGGATTTACCACGAATTGGGTGCAGTGTTGAGTCTTAAAGACCATAGGTGATGGGTTCAACCCCAGGTCAGTTTGTTCCTCTTTAAGCTTCCCAGCTTTCCTTGGTGCCAGTGACACCCACAATCCAGGAAAGGGTAATACCTTTTGTTTTGATACACTGGCGATCTTGAAATTCATGTATGGTTTTGTCAGTACCATCAAATAGATTTTCTCTGTCTTTCTCCCCCTTTCTCTTTACTGGTCCTACGTGCTCGTGCTATTTTGGGACAGAATTGGGACAGAATCTGTATTGAAAGGTTCCCCTAGTCTGGAGGTAGGATGAGAAAGATGTCAAGTCTGACTGTAATCAGGTCTGTTTGACATGAGGGTGTGATTGAGTTTGAGCATGTATATGTAACAGTGGATTGCTGTTGGATTGGTTCTGAAGTTCTGCGTTGGAGTATATAGTAGGATTGGCATTCAGTCATGTGCTTGTTGTGTGCAGAAACACCGAGCTGAACTGACAGCCTGGCCCACTGCAGGTTAGTGTATGTTTCAATTTCCTTTCCATATTGTTTACAATCTTGGCCCTGAGCTGGGCATTTGGCCCCATATCCACTTGCATCAGTAAAAGCACCCTACAGATTCTGCCCTCACTTCTCTCTCATTTGCCGCTCACTCCCTCACCTATGTCCTGGTTACCTGTCAATTTGACTATTCCAATCTTCAGTTTTAATGTGGAAGGACAAAATGCGTCAGCACAGGCTTGGAGGGCCTAAGGGCTTGTTCCTGTGCTGTATTGTTCTTTGTTCTCCTGCTCAGCCGTACATAGACAGGAGTGAATTGACATTTCTGCTGTCTGTACTCCAAATGACATAAAAGCCTTCATTACTGTACCCTGATCTTTACATGGGCTCCTGATCTATGGCAATGACTTCTTCCTTGTTTACAAGTCTCTCCTGCTCTCGCCTCACTCTGTCTCTGTAATCTCCTACAGCTCTGTAATCCTCTGTGATCACTGCACGCATTTATTTCTGTCCTCTCAAACACCCCTCGATACCCATCGCTCCACCATTGGCAGCTCAGCCTTCAGCTGCCTGGGCCCCAAATTCTGGAATTCCCTCCCTAAACCTCTCAGCCTGTCTCTTTCCTCCTCTAAGAAGCTTGTGATAAACTATTTCTTTGATCAAACAATTGGTTTCCTCTTCTGATGTCATTGTATATGACTTGATAATGCACCTGGGAACTAGCCTGGGATGTTTTACTGTGTTAATGGTGCTACATAAGAACAAGTTGTTGTTGTTATTTAAAGGGGTCACTCTCCCTGCTTTAACTCCACGATTTGATCTCAAGTTTGTAAAGTTATCAGGACTGCTGAGCTGTCTTGGTGCTTAGGCATTCTGAGAGGAGCCTGGGAGTGTTTTGATATCTTAATGGAGCTATGTCAAATCAGATTGTTGGTGCATTTTTTTTTCTGATTATTCACTCATGGGACTTGGGCATCACAGGCTGGACCACCATTTATTGCCTGTTCCTAGTTACCCCTTTGAGAAGGTGATGGTGAGCTGCCTCTTGAACCACTGCAGTCCATATGCTGTGGGTTGACCCACAAATTCCTTAGGGAAGGATTTCCAGGATTTTGACCCAGTGACACTGAAGGAACAACAATATCTTTCCAAATCAGGATGGTGAGTGGCTTGGAAGGGAATTTGAAAGTGGAGGTGTTCCCATATATCCTTGTCCTTCTAGATGGAAGAGGTTGTGGGTTTGGAAGGGGCTGCCTGAGGATCTTTGGTGAATTTCTGCAGTGCATCTTGTAGATTGTACACATTGCTGCTACTGAGTGTCAGTGGTGGAGGGAGTGGATGTTTGTGGATGTGGTGCCAATCAAGCTGGCTGCTTTGACCTGGATGGTGTCAAGCTTCTCAAATTTTGTTGGAGCTGCACCCGTCCAGGCAAGTGGGGAGTATTCCATCACACTCTTGACTTGTGCCTTGTTGATGATGCATAGGCTTTGAGGAGTCAGGAGGTGAGTTACTTGCTGTAGGATTCCTAGCCTCTAACCTACTCTTGTAGCCACTGCGTTTGTCTCGCAAGTCCAATTGAGTGTCTGGTCAATGATAACCCCTAGGATGTTCATAGTGGGGGATTCTGTGATGGTAACACCATTGAATGTCAAGGGGCAGTGGTTAGATTGTCTCTTATTCGTGATGGTCATAGCCTGGCATTTGTGTGGTGCAAATGTTACTTGCCACTTGTCAGCCCAAGCCTGGATATTGTCCAGATCTTGTTGCATTTGAACATGGACTGCTTCAGTATCTGAGGAGTCACGAATGGTGCTGAACATTGTGCATTCATCGGCGAACATCCCCACTTCTGACCTTATGATGGAGGGAAGGTCATTGATGAAGCAGCTGAAGATGGTTAGGCCTAGGACACTGCCCTGAGGAACTCCTGCAGAGATGTCTGGAGCTGAGATGACTGAGCCCCAACAACTACGACCATCTTCCTATGTGTCACGTATGACTCCAACCAACAGAGAGTTTGCCCCTGATACCCATTGATTCCTGTTTTGCTAGGGTTGCTTGATGCCACACTCAGTTGAATGCAGTGTTGATGTCAAGGGTTGTCACTCTCACCTCACCTCTGGAATTCAGCTCTTTTGTCCATGTTTGAACCAAGGCTGTAATGAGGTCAGGAGCTGAGTCAACCCAAACTGGGCGTCACTGAGCAGGTTATTGCTGAGCAGGTGCTGCTTGATAGAACTGTTACTGACACCTTCCACCACTTTTGTGATGATTGAGAGTAGGCTGGTGGGGTGAGAACTGGGTAGGTTGGATTTGTCCTGCTTTTTGTGTACAGGACAAATATAGGCAATCTTCCACAATGTTGGGTAGATGCCAGTGTTGTAACCGTACTGTAAATTTGGCTAGGGGAGTGGCAAGTTCTGGAGCTCCTCTTGTTTACTGGATCAATATCACAGAGGTGCATGTGAATACCTGTTTGAAGTTCACTCATGTTCACACTTCTGATCTCCAACAACTAGTCCCCCCACTCTTGGATAGTGTGTGCATGAGCAGTGAGGGCTGTGATGGCTTTGCTGGTTGAATAATCTCCTGATCTTTTGCTTGAAGAGTGGTTATTTGGAAGAGGTTCTAGAGTGTGAATGGTATCAGTGGAATAGTCAGTACCTTTGGGAGAGGTTTGAAAAATTGTCCCATTGTATCTGTCAGATATCCCTGGTCAGAACTGTTTTAGAACATGTACATTCTGTTCGTCAGGAAGGTTTTAGCTGCCGTGCATTATTGTTGTTTTATGGATATAACTGCTTTGGGCAATTGGAAACTGATACTTCTCTTATTTTCCATGTCCTACATACTGCATGTGGCACAGTACAGCCAGTCACTGCTATCTCTTACGTTCCACTGTCTCACAATGCTGTACAATGATTTCCTGACTCAGGAAGCAATTCTGGCAGAATATAAGAGCTTTAGAAAGTAGAAACTGGATTGAACTTGCACCACTGTTCAATAAAGGTCATGACTTACCTTTCAGCTTAACTCCATTTACCCACCTGATGCCCACCGTTGCCAGCAGTGTCAAATCCAACCATTGCTTCTACCAAACATTCCATTTCAGGACACATCCCATTTTAATTTCATCTCAGAAACTGGGGCATTTATTGTTTACAATGGAAAGTAGTTAACTGAAATCTCCCATTGAAGCCTCATTGAATCACAATTTGGTCTGAAGCCGTGTCTGTCGCATCTGAACACTGAACTCCAATATTCATTCCTTTGGTCTTATCAGTGTAGAATTCAGTCTTCCTTAGAGTGACAATCAGCATCGTCCAGTTTGTATGACGCTGTGAAATTTTGTTATTTCCTCCTGAGCTGTGGATCTCACTGGCTCAGCCCAGCATTTATTGCCTACCGCCATATCTCTGCTTAGGATCAGTTTCAGAATTGGACCAGAACAAAGATATTGAGAAAGGGTTACACCTGTCCTGAGATGGGTTTTACAATCTAAGCCAATCCCCCCGACCCCCCACCCCCCCAGTCTGGAACGTTGTTCAGCCTCGTCAGTGAATGGGACCAGGAGGCTCTTGAATCTGGAGATGGGTTTGTGCACTGAGCAAATCCAATTCAAAGCAACTGAGCATCTTCGGAGAGTGGAGCCTTGCTGCGGCAGTCTGACAGAATTTGCTGGTGGAATGCTGATGTATCTCTCCAGGGATAACACTGCACACCTTCCCTTTCATTCAGCTGCAAAGTCCCAGTTTAGAAAGCTTTACATTCTTTCAATGCATTAGTTACTAAAGGGACAATATGATCTCCTTTATTCTTTATTCATTCACGGGATGTGGGCATTGTTGGCTGGGCAGCATTTATTACCCATCCCTAATTGCCCAGAGGGCAGTTCAGAGTCAACCACATTGTTGTGTGTCTGGAGTCACATGTAGGCCAGACCAGGTAAGGATGGCAGTTTCCTTCCCTAAAGGACATTAATGAACCAGATAGGTTTTCCCAACAATCAGCAATGGATTCATGCTCATCATTAGACAATTAATTCTAGATTTTTATCGAATTCAAATTCCACCAAGTGCCGGGTGGGATTCGAACCTGGGTCCCCGGAACATTATCTGGGTCTCTGGATAGTGATAATACCACTTGGCCATTGCCTCCCCTTGCAATGATTATCTTTCCATTTCTCTCTCTCCCTTTGAGAAACATTTCGATTCACTTTGGTATAAACTCGCTCGTAATCACTAGCACTGAAAACCACCCTGTACAAAGTCGAAACCCAGTTCAGAGACACTCTGGATTCTTCCTGTGGACAGTCGCTTTGATAGGCAGATGTTCCCATGTAGTACTGGCCTGGAGGAGCTCTGACCCTGTATCAGTTCAACTGGGCTTAGAGCAAATCTCCTGCCCCTGGTTAACCTACAGATCAGGGAATCTGCCTCAGATTTCCAGCCTCTACTTTTGAAGAAGGCTAATAAGAAAAGGCATCACATCTCTTCATAATTATTACCTTGTGTACATTCAGTATCAGATACAATTGCATACACAACTCCTGCAAACTACTGCTTTTATGGTGCACAATTTTTGGCGCAAGTTTTAAGTTGTAAAACCTTCAGGATTGCACAGTAGGACTATGGGAACAGGAGGAGGCCATTTAGGCCTCAAGCCTGTTCCACCACTCAGATCATAACTGATCTGTATGTCAATCTGTCTCCCTGCCTTTGTCCTAAGTGATCCAAATTTGCCTGATACGCTTTTGCTCTCCAGTTCTCTCTGTATTTTAATGTTTTCAGCCAGAGTTTGTTTTTAATGTCAGTGCCTGGATCACTTGAAGTGCAGACGTGTTCACAGAGTGTGTTCTGAAGGATCTCATTTCACCCTTCAGCACTGATGTTAACTCTCTCATAAAATACCTTTGGTGCTCGGTTGCTTTGAATTGGATTTGCTCAGTGCACAAACTCATCTCCAGATTCAAGAGCCTCCTGGTCCCATTCACTGTCGAGGCTGAACAACCTTCCAGACTGAGGGGGGTGAGGGTGGAGTGTGGGGGCTGGGGGGTGCGGGTAGTGCAGGGGTGCTGGTGGTTGGGTTAGATTATAAAACCTGTCTCAGGAGAGGGAACTCCATTCCAACATCCAATTGTCAGATGTGACTCTTCAGAACCCGATAGCCTTTCCTAGGAAATGAACTGCGACCAGATCCAAAAAATAACTTTAAAGAAGACAAATAGTTGGAAAAGAGAGACTTACAAGGCAATGGAGGTGTAGTGCAAATCTGCCAGTGAATGGATTGCTCTGCCAAACAGCCAGCACGAGGACAATGGGCTGATTGGCCTCCTCCTGTGTTCTGTTATTCTGTAACACCACACCCACCAGGTGGGGAGTCTATGCTTCAAACTGAGGGTGAGCAGATTCAGTCAGCGTCTCTGAAATGAACAGCTTGATGTCTCCTTGTTCATTACAAACCAGGCACAGAGTTTAATGAGGTACAGTCATGATTCACAGTGATCTTACAGCATTCAGCTCACCTCCCCTGTGCTGGATCTTTGAAATAGATCCCACCCCACTTCTTGTTTCCTACAGGTCAGAAACTGCTCCTCTTCAGGTTTTTAGCAGAGTCGCCTTTTTTTTGAATGTTCTCCAACCAGCCTTTCAGAAAGTAGATCAAAAACAACTTCACTGAGTGAAAAAATATTTCCTGAACTGATTTTATTAATTCAGTTACCTGAAAGTCCCTCTGCTTATTAACCCTCCTGTAACTGGAAACTGCATGTCCTCATTTCTTCTATAAAACCCCATCATACTTCAGATCACCGGGAATCAGAGAGTTTTACAGCACAGAAAGAGGCCTTTCGGCCCTTCATGTCCATGCCAGTCATCAAGCACCTACCTACTCTAGCCCCACTTCCCAGCACTTTAACCCACAGCCTTGTACGCTCCAGTGATCACCTAAGGACATCTGAAATGTTGTGCTGGTCACCCTCAATCCAGTCTCTTCAGAGTTAACGTCCCTGCTCTGAGGAGAACAGGCCAACTTCTCCAGTCTCCCCACATTCACTAAACTCCCTCATCCCTGCTTCTATTCTGGGAGCTGTTCCTTGGCCCTTCTGTTTAAAATCAAGCAGCTGGTTCGGTCCTTACCATCTGCTATTGACACAGCACCCTCTGGCCCTCTCAATGTACCTACTGTCACCACCAGTGGGTGAATTACAATTTATATAAAAACATTCACTGGAAAGCCAGCCGTCATTCAGAGCTGGTTGAGCCTATGGGCTGTAGGGAGCTGCTGCATTATTGCTTTGTGCTGAGTGCAGGCTGCCGGTTCAGTAATGCAGCGTTGTATGTTGGAATAATTACTCACACTCCACCGTGCTGCAGGAACAGACCACCCCCAAGGGAACTCAACAAGACCAACCAAGGTATGGAAAAGGCTGCGGAAAACAGACCGGACTCCTTGCATGACACCTTAACTATCTTATTGTGAAGAGCCCAAAGTCCCGGTGCGTTGTTGAAGTTTAAAGCGACAGTGGGCTTTGTCATATTAGCACAGATTTACTTACACACCTTTATTTGACCTTCGGCGTTCTTTTCCTGCATCATTGAGGGCACAGATTCTATCAGTGAGAGGATGTGTTCTCGAGCGCTCTGGGCAAGCGACTGTTCTTCATAAAGTGACCCACATTGTCACTCAGCTATTTGACTGTTAGGGGCTTCATCGCAGACTAGTCGGAGGGAGGAGAGGCAAACCAGGTGTTACCGGATTCTGTGGTAAGGACAGGTCAAAATCTAACGCAATGATTGCAATGTGCCAGGTTACTGCAGAGGGATTTAAACAGAGTGGGTGCTGTCTGCTGGCTCTCTGTGACTGACTCTCACTGGGGTACGGTCCCACACAAACTGACTCTCACTGGGGTACAGTCTCGCACACACTGACTCTCACTGGGGTACAGTCCCACACACACTGACTCTCACTGGGGTATAGTGCCACACACACTGACTCTCACTGGGGTACAGTCCCACACACACTGACTCTCACTGGGGTAC
>NW_025974308.1:0-8563 GCF_021869965.1 Rhincodon typus
CCTGCTGTGTTCATCCAGCTCTACACCGTGTTATCTCAGATTCTCCAGCATGGGAAGTCCCTACTATCTCTGATATTAACTCTAGCTGTTTGCCCTCCTCAAGTTACAAGCACTTGGTTGATGGCCCAATGACTGGCTGGAAACTCACACCTTCTTTCACCCACTTGAATCATGGCTGTCACATGAGAAAGCTGCCCTTTTCAATCAGGCTCAGGTTAGGTGTCTGAGAGTTCAAGGTTGGTGGGGTTCAATTTCAGAGGTCTTACAAACATTTCTAATCGAGGCCCAACCAAGGGCACCAATGTTGTCCATTCTTTGGACACTTTAACTAGTTTATCTATTAAAAACACTTCACCCAAGTAAAGTGTCTTGCTGGTGAGGCAAAACAAACAGACAGAATTTAGTTTGTAGTTCAACTCGATGTTATTAATAAAATACTCCTTATTAAAAACACCATGCGAACATTTCCCAAATTCCCATGATATTTACTCTCTATCTAGCTCTATCCATCTGAGAAAGGATATTGCCCACAACGATCTACATGTTGGAGCTGGGTTGTTGGAATCTCCATCCTCTCTGACATGGGGCTGGCTCTCTTCCATGATGATATGTCTCACAGGTCAGGGCAGATCTTCTCTTGCATCTTCTTGAGTTGCTGCATGGTCTTCTACCATGGGTCTTGCTGTAAATCTTCCCTGCGAGTCTTCACTGAGTCTTCACTAAGGGGGTGACATGCAGGTGTGTGTTCTTATCCTTCTTCACCTCTGACCTTCCAGAATGCTTCATGGCCTTTGGCCAATGGGATCATGAGTTGGGTTCAAATTATCCAATGGGGTCACACCAACACCCTTCATTGTTGCCATGTTGGGGAGTTATAAAATGCACATCCTCAAACAGTCAAGATGCTAGAAAGTCTGATTGTGCATTGGAGAAGTGCCAATCCTCGGGCTGGTTGTAACTGGTTTCCCTTGAATCTTTGTGACCTCTTTGAACTTGGTTTCCACTGTTGGCCTTAACCGATAGCTGCTGGCTCTATTTAATTTAGTTTGGCCAATTTTCTGTCAGGCCTGATTTCTCTGGTTGTGGGTGAATTTAGAATGTCCAATTTTGGGCTCATGTTTGCCTAACCACACCTTCCTTAAAGCCTGGGTGCTCCTGACCCTGCATGAACTCCCTCCCATATGATCCCCTTCCCAACCATGCTTCACTGTATACCCCAGTTGCAGATAAAGTTGACCTCTTTCACATATGTCAGCCAACAAGTCCCGAAGATTAACTTGTTGAGGCTCCATCCCATGGCAGTGGCCTCCTTGTTCCTTTCCACCAAACTACTCCACACCCAACAGCCAAACAATCCCTTTTACCCTTAGTTTTTGTGGACAGAGCTGAAAGACTGATTTGGGTCCACCTCCTAGGGCAAACTAACTAGACATTCCAGATAGGAATTGTACAAACCCATGATCGGTGGCTGTACATCCCCTCAACCGCATTAGCCTTAGCACCCCTAATCCCGGACTGACAGGTATCTCCATGGACTTTGGTGAGGACTACTCCCCTAATATTTTGAGACATGGCTGCTCGGTTGCTGTGTCTGCCACAGAAGTTGCTGGTACACGGTGAAGGTGCGAGATTGACAAAGCACACTGGCGTTCAGCAAGGCGTAGGCCCATTGACTGTGACCAGCAAAGCATGCTCCTGGTTGTGTGACGATGCTAATTGGCACAGCAAGGGCAAGCAAGGATGTGGAGAGCTTGCAGGTAGGTGAGTGAGCAAGTTCCAGGAGAGTAAGTGAACCATCTGAAATGCAACTTGGTCTCATCTGTGACTGTCTCCATATCTATAACAGCAAAGTGTCCCTGCTGCAGCTTCTCAATGCTACAGCCTGCAACACAAGGCTGTGCTTCGTGAGTGGCCAGCACTGGGGATAAAATCCTTGCCACAGCAAAAATGGGATCTGTACAAATTCAACACGGCATCCAGAAGATCCTGGGAAGTTTAGGTTTCCATTATGTCTGAATCAAGTCCTGCTTTTTTTCCCTTACTGACAAAAATTGGATCCGTCAGAAAATGAGGTGGGACTTCCACACCTGGTACCCTTCCACCATTTTTTTTTAAGGTCTGTGGAGTTTTCTCACCTCTGCGCAAATCTGAGCCATAGAGTTTGAGGGATTTATCACTGTAAAATATAAAATTAGTTTTGGTAAGAATGTGGGAGCAAACTCAGCAACTACACTGGAAAAACTGCACTGCATGAAGTATTTCTGTCTCACTATTAGCATCAGTACCTGAGAATGGCTAGAGGCACACGCTTATCAATATTGTGCAGGCTCACCCAACTAATAACAGTTGATGTGATTGGACTTTAAAATAAAACATAAATTATGGTTTATTCCTTAAATTACAGACCTTAACGTAAATTTTCTCACTGATAGCAGGTAATTGGGAACGTTTAATTTCACTCCCTGATGATTTGTCAAATATTTACATTATTTTCCTTTTTTCTTTTGTCTAGTTACTCAGTGCAGAATTCCAGTCTCTCTCTAACCTGCTATAACAGTAGGTTGTAACAGTAGTATTTCGAAAGTCAAAGCAATCAATAAATTTAATTATGGAATGCAAATAAGCACAATGTAGTAATTTCACGTCAAAGAATTGAATAATCAGCTGATTGAAAAATGTAACTTTTAATTGAGGATTGCTCATACTGTGTGACTTACTTTAAGTTAGGTTCCAAAATAAACACACACATCGGAGTCAATAAAACGTCCAGTAAGAATTTCATATTTGAAACAACTATTTATTAAAGCTGGTCTTCTCAACTTAGAATGACAGTTTGAAGCAATTCCCTGAGGATTAAAAGCTCAAGCTTTTTGATGTCTGGAGAGAGGTTTTACTAGCTTGAGGAAGCCAAGACATTGCAGAAATTTGCATAAAATCTGAGATCACTTCTAACTAATGTCTTTTTAAAACTAAGAACTGAATTGTACAAATTAATAAAAATGACTCACCATCCTTAAATTGACCACTGCTCCTGCTCTGACTGCTTTTTTAAAAAATGTAAAAAAAATTAATCTTATTGTAAAAATCTACAATAAGAAATCTGCAATAAAACACAATATCGGGATTACAAAAGATATATAGTAAAGCAGAGGGAACTGGAAGTAGATAAACAATTCACATGCTCCTTCATAAGATTTGTCCAAGCAATCCAAGGGGTTGGTAGCCCCAGTGAGTAAAGAATTTGAAATTAATTGTGTTATTCAATATTTTACCTGTCTGTTCGGTTGATTCATATATATTTAACATGTTAATAACGTTGTGTAAATGGCTTGGTGCATGAAAGTTTGAAGTGACATGCATATGATTCAAACTGGTTAGATAAAATTTTAACTCCCTCCATAAACAAGGTTGGGATGTCAGACCAAGGTCATCGACTGCACTATTTACATTGCAGTTCCAGTCACTAGTATCTTGGAGTGGGGTCCTCAGAAGAATAGCCAGATGTCTAATTCAGATGGGAGGATACCTGTTGTATGCAAATCATTGCACTTTACATACTTAAGCTGAAGGGGGCCTCTAGAACATGTTGAGTACTTTCCATATCTTGGCAGCTATCTCTCCCAGTGTATCTAGAGTTAATGTTGAGGAATCCCTTTGGAGTAGTGTGTACAGTTGCGTTCGCCTGCTATAGGGAGGATATTATTAAAATGGAGAGGGTACAGATGACATTTACAAGGATGTTACAAGGACCGGAGGGTTTGAGTTATAAGGAGAGGCTGGATAGTCTGGGACTTTTTTCCCTGTACTGTAGGAGGTTGAGCAGTCACCTTATCGAGGTTCATAAAATCTTGAAAGGCATAGATAAGGTGAACAGCAAAGGTCTTTTCTCTAGGGTGGGGGAGTTCAAATCTAGAGGGACTATTTTTAAGATGAGAGGAGAAAGACTTAAAAGGGACCTGAGGGGCAACTTTTTCATTCAGGAAAGATTCGTATGTGGAATGAACTGCCAGGGAGAGTGGTAGATGCGGGTACAGTTATAACATTTAAAACACATTTGGACAGGTATGTGAATAGGCAAGGTTTAGAGGGATATGAGCCAAAAGCAGGCAAATGGGACTAGTTTAGTTTGGGAAACTTGATCGGCCTGGACAAAGTTGAGTTGAGGGATCTGTTCCTATGCTGTATGACTCTATGTCTCCATGATTGAATATCACTGTGATACCACCTCTGCTGCTGTGAGGGACATATCCAGGTATAGTGTGTGAGACATTCTCTGTAAGATATGATAATGTGTGAGACATTCTCTGTAAGATGCGATTCCTCGAGTCAGGCTGTTGCTTGACTAATCTGTGAAACTGCTCTCCCAATTTTGCCACTAGCCCCCGGATTTTGGTAAGGAGGACTTTGCAGGGGTGACAGAGCTGTTCTTGCCCTTGTTGTTTCCAGTGCCTAGGTCAATCTAGTTTCATTCCTTTTTTTCCCCATTTCTAGTGGTTAATTAAACTGAATGGCTTGCTACGACATTGCACAGGGCAGTTAAGAGTCAATCACATTGCTGTGGGTCTGGAGTCACATGTACAAGGGACACCGAAGAAGATTACTTCAGAGTACAATGGAGGCGATGAGCCGAGGAGTGGCAGATGGAGTTTAATTTAGATAAATGTGAGGTGCTGCATTTTGGAAAGGCAAATTGAGGCAGGGCTTATAAATTTAATGGTAAGGTCCTGGGGAGTGTTGCTGAACAAAGAGATCTTGGAGTGCAGGTTCATAATTCCTTGGAAGTGGAGTCGCAGGTAGACAGGATAGAGAAGGGGTTGTTTGGGTATGCTTGCCTTTACTGGTTAGTACATTGAGTATAGGAGTTGGGAGGTCATGTTTTGGCTGTACAGGACATTCGTTTAGGCCACTTTTGGAATAATGAGTGCAATTATGGTCTCCCTGCAATAGGAAGGATGGTGTGAAACTTGAGAAGATTCAAAGAAGATTTACAATGATGCTGTCATCGTTGGAGGGTTTGTGCTGTAGGGAGAGGCTAAATAGGCTGGGGCTATTTTCCCTGGAAGGTCAGAGGCTGAGGGGTGACCTTATAGAGGTTTATAAAATCATGAGGGACATGGATAGGGTAAATAGACAAGGTCTTTTCGCTGGGTTGGAGGAGTCCAAAACTAGAGGACCTTAGTTTAAGGTGAGAGGGGAAAGATTTAAAATGGACCTGAGGGGCAACTTTTTCACACAGAGGGTGGTGCATGTATGGAATGAGCTGCCAGAGGAAGTGGTGGAGGATGGTACAATTACACATTTAAAAGGCACCTGGATGGGTATATGAATAGAAAAAGGGTTTAGAGGGATATGGCCAAATGCTGGCAAATGGGACTAGATTTATTTAGGATATCTGGTCGGCATGGATAAGTTGGACCAAAGGGTCTGTTTCCATGCTGTACATCTCTACGACTCTAATTTACTGTAAGTAACAAACTAGTCAGTTGACTGAGTGGGCATTTACATTGCAATAGAAATATTAACTTATCTTTCTGTTTCAGATTTTGACCAACACATTGTCCAGTTCCAACATTCAGGTTTTGAACACTCATCAGTTTCTTTTTTTTCATTCGTAATTTATAGTTGACATTTTGAAATATATTTCTCTACTAAAGGACTTGCAGCGGCCCTGTCTTCAGCCATAAAGTTGTATGCTGGTTTTATGAAGGTTTTAAACACAATAAACAACTTTGACATTTGCCATCATGACTCAATCAACGTGTAACACATTTTACTATCATATTTTACCACCAGGTAATGGAAACAAAATTTAATATGACCCATTTAATGGAAATAATAAAATCCTGTTATCGTTTGATTCATTGCTGCATTTTTATCACCTGCAAACTTTCAGCTCTGCTGAAACAAATCCGTCCAGTGTATTTGTCAAACGATTAATTCTCAGTCCCACTCCCACTATCACCACTTTGTTCACAGTCTCCTGTACAGTTCCAATGAAGTTCAACATAAGCTTGAGTAATAGCTCCTTATCTTTCAATTAGGCATTTTAATGCTTCCAGATTCAATACTGAACTGAACAATTTCTGATTAAAAATTACACCATATATTCAGACAGCAGTGGCTGCTGATAATCCATACACGTCCTCCACATGCATTTTTATTTCTTTCTTTGTTGCGATCATTTCGTTTTGCACTTAGTTATTTAATCTTTCCTGTCTTCCACCCTATGAATAGATTTCCCTTTTGTTTTGTTTTCTCATGTTTCTCCTTACCTTGTCTCTGGAGTTGGTTAAAACTGCTTAAATCCTGAATTTTATCTGGCTCTCACTGACCTGAAAGATTAAGTCTAGTTCTCTCTCCTCAGCTGCTGCCACTTGCTGAGCATTTTCAGCATATTCTGTTTTTTTTAATTTCAGATTTCCAGCAACCACAGTATTTGGCTTTTCAAACTGTTTAGGTACAGAAATGCTCAAAATCCTATTAAAGCCATTAAAATTAAAAGCATTCAGCAATTTACATGTTTCAGCCAGAAATTTGATATTTCCTGAAGAAGGATTTTATTACTGTAAACTGGCAAGGATTAAAGATATTCCAATCTCACCACTATCTGTCGGTCCTATTATAGTTTACAAACACATCCTTGCTGATGTGCAAAAATTTTAAAGTATTTAGCAAAGATTTTGCTTCATACACTTCTTCATTGTTCCTTCCTTTCTTATCCATCTATTTCCCGAAACCAATGAGCTGCTGGGAGAGACATTTTCATAGTTATCAGCAGCTCTCTACAACTTTCCTCAAGCAGAAACACTTTGAAGTTGAGCCTAGCTGATGAATTTCAGTAAGTATCAAAGCCTAGTTTTATGATGCCCTCAAATTCAAACAGGACCAAAACACTGCACAGAGTTCACAAGAAGCAATTAAACAACCGTGGTGTTCCACTGCCAAAGAGCCTGAGAGCAGGAATTAATTTGTATATATTCTCAGTTTGTGCAGCTCAATTCACATCAGGCACTACATTTTGACACCTAGCAACGAGTATCTGTACTTCTAATTTCTATGTCTTCAATACAGATTGAATATAAATCCCAATATAAATCCCAGAAACTAACAACCAGCTCAAACTGTGTGCATTCACAATAAAATTTAAATAGTGGTGTGCACCCCGTCTCCTATTCTATTCTATTATTCCTTTCACCAGATTAAACCCCCTCATTGACTTTATCTCAAAACAGCTGTTTGGTATTACAGACATTGAGTATTATCTAAAAAAGATACATTTTGTTGAGGGTTTTAATTCTGCATTCATCAAGACTTAACGTAAGAATACCAGTATGAAAGGAAGCAACACTTTATACTGTATAGGAACAGACTATTTATTGTTTGGCAAATGGACTCTGATTGGTCAAGGTGATGGCATGGAGAATGTACCAATTAAATGATGACTGGCAATTAACTGTCAAGCATTATTTCAAATGAAATGAGGCAATATATACAGTGTAAATTGTTGTCCCCCTTTACATTGGTATTGATATGAAGTACTAATGAATGTAGGACAAGATATATCCTTTTTGACATATCCTTAAAGATAGACTTGTTCTCTGCTTTATTCACTGATTTTCATAGTCGATTTCCAGCCACACAGATTACTCAGTGCATTAAGCTCAATTAAAATTTGCATGCATACTGATAGCAAGTTACATATAATCAGATACATATTTATCATTCGCTTAGGTGCAATAATTTTAATTAACTGAACATAAGAATGGATAAAATATGATTATGAAAATGTAATGACTTTTCAAAGGGGCTAGCAGTAAATAGGGCAGCCATATAAAAATATGTAAAAACACCAAATTAACAACTCTAAATTACTCTATCTAAATGCATGGATCACTCAATAATTAACAACTCAAACAATTACGGAGATATGGCTGTAGCATGCCCAAGGCTGGGTGGCATAGTGGCTCAGTGGCCAGCAATGCTGCCTCACAGCACCAGGGACCTGGGTTTGATTCCAACCTGGAGCAACTGTCCGTGTGGAGTTTGCACATTCTCCCCGTGCTCGTGCATGGGCTTCCTCTGGGTGCATCGGTTTCCTTCGACACTCCAAAGGTGTGCAGGTTAGGTGGCTGGGCAATGCTAAATTGCCCATAGTGTCAAGGGTGGGAAATGCAGGGATGGGGTTGGGGATGGGTCTGGGTGGGATGCTCTTTGGAGAGTCAGTGTGGTCTGAATGGCCTGTCCCCACACAGTAGGGATTCTATGAACTAAACATTCAAGGGTATTCAAGTTTTAGGAAGGACAGGCAACATAGAAAAGGAGGATGGTTGACATTATCAGTATAAAATGAAATCAGTATGATAGTGAGGAACGAAATTGGTGCAGGAATATCAGGTGTGGAATCGATCTGGATGAAGCTAAGAAGCAACAATGAATGGAAAACATTACTGGGAATTATGAACAAAAACCAAGTTGCTGGAAAAGCTCAGCAGGTCTGGCAGCATCTGTGGAGGAGAAAACAGAGTTAATGTTTCAGGTCCGGTGACCCTTCCTCAGAACTCAG
>NW_025974309.1:0-8562 GCF_021869965.1 Rhincodon typus
CCTGCTGAGCTTTTCCAGCAACTTTGTTTTTGTTGTTGTTGACAAGATTTTTAAGACTTGACAGGGTATCTGCAGAGAGGTTGTTTCCCTTATGGGAGAGTCTAGAACAGAGGGCATAATCTCAGAATAAAGATAAGAATAAAAAATGAGGAGGAATTTCTTCCCTCAGGAAGTAGTGAATCTCTGGAATTATTTACCACAGAGAGCTGGGTCGTTAATTATATTCAAGGCTGAGATAGATTTTTAATCCGTAAGGGAATCAAGGGCTATAGAGAAAAGGCAGGAAAGTGGAGTTGAGGATTATCAAATCTGTCATGATCTCATTGAATTGCAGAGCAAACTCATGCTGTATGGCCTTCATCTGATCCACCTCTTATGGTCTTAGAGACTCAAGACAATAAAAGCATAACGGCTGATGTTGTTCTAAAGCCTTACTATGTTTAAAATGGGAATTCTGAACTTCATAACATGAGCACTGATCATTGCAGTTGATCCATGAAGCTGAAGAAGGTTGAAGGTGAAATTTGAGTTGATACCTTAAGAGTACAGCAGTACAGTACATTATTAAAATACTTTTGATTGCGCTGCTTCATGCAGATTATTGGTACTAGTAATGACACTCTGCCACTTCTTGTACCACCGTGAATATTGGACTCTGCTACTCTACCTATGTCGAAAAAATACTTTAAAATTTTGTCACAGTGGTTACAATTTAAATAGACTGTTCAATATGCTTAAATTTCTTTTCTTTTTCTTTGCTCGAAGCAACAAATGAAAGTTTGGAAATACTGAACTTGCAATGGAACCAGATTCAAGCAGAGGGCGCAGTAGCTTTGAGTGCAGGACTACGGGTGAGAGAATACACTTGACACCAGTGTTCACTTTTCTCCTTCTTTCCTCTTCTCCTGAGCATAGTACCTCGTGATGAGGTATAGTTCCACTGCCCCAAACAAGTCTCCATCTACTGGTTGTATGTGCATCTATATATCTAGAGGGTGATATGAACCTCACTAGCTGTGCAACAAATTCACAAATTGGGAGAATTGACGGATTCACACCTCACCTAATATTACACTTTGTTGAACTCAGTGGAGAATAAAGTTAAGCAAGATGGCAAAACTAGCCTTGTACCCAATCTCATCAGGTGTGGATGCGCTGTCTGAAAGAGAAGAGGAAGCAGGGAGAGTAAGAACTTCTCAAAGGAAATTGGGTACATACTTAAAAAGGACAGATTTGGAGGAATACGGGGAGTGAGATTAGGGCTAAATGGCATCTTTCTGTGCCACACATACATGGGGAAGTGAAAATAAAACCAAAGGGTCTGTAATTCTTTAAACCTTTTATGTCTTGCAAGACATGCTAGTTCCCAGAGTTCTGCTTTGTCTTCTCTCATTCAACAGAAAGGGAAAATACAGAGTCTCCCAATCCTGGCTACAATCCTGATATGTTGAGCAATAAATTGTGGCCAAAGACACAAGGAAAGCTGCTGGTTATAGCTCAAGGTGGTCTTTGGCTTTATTTACATTTCAGTGCTGGATCAGCATAGTCATTTGTGTTGTATGTTCATTGTCACAGACCAACTAAACATATTTTGCCACTTCCACAAAATTACAATATGTCTTCTATCTTCAGATGAATATCACTCTGAAGGTCCTCGATCTGTCCTATAATGGCTTTGGAAATGAAGGAGCACTTGCCATGGGAGAGACATTGAAATTCAATAACACCTTGCTCGAGCTAAACCTTGGCACTAACCACATCAACAGTGAGGGCATCAACATGCTGTGTAAAGGGCTGGACTTCAATGAAAATATTAAGATCTTGTGTGTACGTTTCGCTTTGAGTAAGGTGGCTGAAAGTTGGTAAGGTCAAATACAACATAATAACAGCTTGCATTTATATAGAAGCTTTAACACTAAAGCATCCCATGGGGCTCCACACTAACTTATCAGATTTGACATCCAGATATGTAAGATGACTGAAGTTGATCAGATAATTTATTTTTAAAGAGCATCTAAAGGGAGAGTAGAGAGGAAAATGAGTTTTGGGAGGAAATTCTAGGCTGTAGTGATTGTAACGAGGTCAGCCAGGTGGACCTCAAAGAATATGACTTCCCTGATTGGGGCTGTTAATCTAGTCCAATCAGGGAGCCCTGGCTGATAGATATAAACAGGACTATCAGATGTTCTGTTCACTCTGACAGCTGGCTCTGAGGGAGCTGGATCAGTGTCAAGGACTTTCCACATGTAAATAAAGGGCAACTTGGTGATGGGATAACAGTGTCAGTGGAGTTATTTCTGTAGCAATGAAAGCAAAGCAGGCTCCTGAAGAAATTGACTCCAAGAGTCGTCCATGAGTTACGGTAAGCATTTCTGGCATCATGCCATTATATGGGAAGCTTGGCTCATTTGATTCTGCTGCTGGAGACTGGGCCCAGTATGTGGAAAGAATGAGTTACTTTTTCTGGGAAAATGGCACTGGGACAGATGAAAAGCAATGGGTAATTTTCTTGATCGCTTGTGGATCCACAACTTTTTTTGGTTATTAGGAGCTTAATTTTCCCTGATGCTCCAAATACTAAACCTATCAAGACTTGACGGATTTAGTTAAGGAATATTACAACTCAAGCCTCCTCTAATTCTGAGTCGCTATTGTTTTCACTCGGCAATTTGAGAACCAGGGGAATCTTTATCAGGATTTTTCACTCAGATAAGACATTTGACAGAGGCATGTGACTTTGGTTTAACCCTTAATAAGATACAGTGAGACTGTTTGGTATGCGGGATTAATGATGTAACCATGCAAAAGCACCTAATACCTGAAGCCCAACTGGAATTTAATAGGCACTACAACTGGCTTTATCATTGGAAAATGCAGCAAATGGAGCATATGGGTTGCAAGGTATTCCGATGGAAGTGGATACCTCGCCAGTCCAACAGAGCCTGGGGAACACCACATAAGTGAAGTTATTGTTTAGCCTCACTCAGGACATATCCTGAACAGACAGACTCACAGCAAAATCCCAAAACAAGGCCAAGCCTTGGCCAATTGGCTGAAATTTTCTTCAGGATCTGGCAGGCAAGTCATCGTAGTTGCTGCCAGTATGCAGACTCGAGACAGCAAAAGAGTCCCACTAGAGCCAGTTGGAGTAAAATAACTCATTGACTGTTATCCAGGAGTGTTCACACCCTGGAAAGTCCACTGACATCTGATTTGGAATAGTTAAGTGGCTTAGCAACATTCAAATCAGAACCATCAAAATGAATGTCTGGTTAAATGGACACTCAGTAGTAACAGAAGTCGATACCTGCTCGACAGTTTCAGTGATCACAGAACCAGTCTTTGACAAAATTCGCTCACAACTCCAACCTTTACATTTGCACAAGACCTCGGCGAGACTGAAAACCTATACTAGGGAGCCTTTACAGATTAAGGGTACAACTTTTGTTCTGATCTCTTATGAGAAGCAACTGGTTTAGTTACCACTTGTTGTAGGAAAAGGCTCAGGCCCAAGCTTGATGGGGCGAAATTGGTTGAGAAAGATTCATTTAGATTGGCTCCACATTTTTCAATTAGAAAATGGCTGCCTACTTCAATAGCCAAATGTTTTTCAGGGAGATCTAAGGAAATCAAAGAAACCAAGGCCACCTTGCATGTTGACCAGGAAGCAATTCCACGATTCTGCAAACCCTCCAAGTGTCATTTACGTAAAGGGCAAAAGTAGAGGCAGAAATCAGAAGGCTGGAAAGCGAAGGAATCAATTTGTGGAATGGGCAGCACAAGTTGCACTGATTGTGGAACCAGAGGGGTCAGTTCACCTCTATGGGAATTTTAAACAAATGGTAAACTACTTTTTGCAGCTGGATAAATACCCAATCCCTTGCATAGAGGATTTCTATGCCAAACTGGCAGGGGGGCTGTTCTTCACAAAGGAGGACATGAGCCACGTGTACTTGCAACAGTGGTTAGTGGAGGAATTTATTTTCCCTTTATTCATTCACAGGATGAAGGCATCCCTGGCTAGACAGCATTTATTGCCCATCCCTAATTGCCCAGAGGGCAGTTAAGAGTCAACCACATTGCTGTGGGTCTGGAGTCACAGGTAGGCCAGACCAGGTAAGGTTGGCAGTTTCCTTCCCTAAAGGATATTAGTGAACCAGATGGGTTTTTCCCGACAATCAACAATGGATTCACGGTCATTGTTAGATTCTTAATTCCAGATATTTCTTGAATTCAAATTCCACCATCTACCATGGCAGGATTCGAACCCAGGTTTCCAGAACATTATCTGGGTCTCTGGATTAACGGTCCAGCAATAATACCACTAGGCCATTGCCTCCCCAATGTGTGTGCAACACACCCAGAGGTGAGTTACAATTAATACCCATAAGGGTTTGTACCAATGTACCAGACTGCCATTCGGGCTATCATCAGTCTGCCCAATTTTTCAGTGGATAATGGAAAGCATTTTACAAGATCTACCCAGATCGCCATTTATCTGGATCACATGCTAATAACAGGGAAGACCAATAAAGAGTACTCAGAGAATTTGTACATAGTCCTTAGATATTTCTCCCAGGAAGGCATAAACCTTAAAATGGAAAAATGTATGTTCCAGGCACCACAAATGACGTACGGAGATAGCAAAATGCTAGAGTCAGAGTCAATACAGTGTGGAGCTGGAAGAACATAGCCTGATGAAGTATCCTGACTGTAAACGTCAATTTTCCTGCTCCTGTGATACTGCCTGACCTGCTGTATTCCTCCAGCTCCACACTGTATTGACCACAAATGACCTACTTGGGCTACAGAGTCGACAAGATCAGGATGAACCCATTGCAAGATAAAGAGAGGGTGACCAAAGGCTCCCCAGTCTGTACCGGAGCTTAGGTCTTTCCTTGGGTTGGTGCAGTATTACAGAAAGTTCATATATAACCTGGTCTCCACCCTGGCACCTTTGTATCAACTATTTTAAAAAAAGGTCAGCCCCTCTTAATAAACTCTTTAAACAGGGCAGCACAGCCAAGCCATAGTTTTCAGGGAAGTGAAGAAACAGCTATCATCCTTTAAGGGGTTAACACACTATGATCCCAAGTAAGATCTGTTATTGACATGTGATGCCTCCCCTTACGGCATCGGGGTAATATTAACTCATAGATGGCCCGATGGAGAGGAATGCCCAATAGCTTCAGTATCCAGGATTTCAGCTATTGCAGAGGGTAAATATGCCCAGATAGAGAAATAAGTCATATTTGATGTCAGGAGGTTCCACCAATACCTTTACAGATGTAAATTTGTAATAGTGACAGACCACAAACCCCTGCTAGTCTACTTAAACAGGATGAGGCAGTGCCACCCATAGCTTCAGATCTAATTCAGTGGTGCACTCTAATACTAAGTGTATAATTACAAGTTGGAACACCCTCTGGGAGACGAAGTAGAAAACGTGGATACATTGAGCCGCCTCCCGCTGGCAGATATAGTGTTGGTGGTACCAGACTGGAAGAGTCTGTGATAGTTTTAAATATTTTGGACACACTTTCAGTCACAATTAGACTTTGGAGGTGGAAAAGTCCAGTTCTGGCAAAATTGAAACAACTGGTGGTGATGGAAGAAAGCAAAGGGCTGTCAAAACCAGAATTGAAACCTTTTTGGATCTGGACAGACCAGATCACAGTAGAGGACAACATATTATTATGGGGAGCAGGAGTGATTATCCTGAGCAAAGGTCGCTGCCAGATGCTGGCTGGACTCCAACAGGGTCATCCAGAGGTTTACAAAATGAAGATGTTGGTGATACATTCTACCTAGTGGCCAGGAATGGATTCAGACATAGCTATGTTGGTAGGGCAATGCCCAGTGTGTGAAGAAGGACAAAAATTACCGCCAACAGCTCCACTACATTCATGAGAATGACCGGGTAAACCCTGGACTTGGTTACAAGTTGACTATTCAGGTCCTTTCATGGGCTCAATGTTCATAGTCATTGTGGGCACTCATTCAGAAGTGGCTGAACATGCATAGAGTTCTTTCATCAAACACGGGGACGACGATAAAAATCTGCATGCACTTTTTGCAATGTACAGACTCCCGGAAGTGTTGGTGACAGGTAATGGACCATTGTTTACTAGCAGGGAATTTGAATATTTCCTAAAGTTGAATAATTTTCAACATATAAGGACAGCTCCATACCATCCACCATCCAATGGTCTTGCAGAGAGAGTAGTCCAAACTTTGAAGGCAGGCCTAAAGGAACAACCAACAACCTCATTAGACACCAAACTGTCCTGGGTTCCTAATTGATTGTAGGTCATGAAACTACAGGGCTAGCTCCAGCAGAATTGCTAATGGGGAGAAGACTCCACACCAGGTTAAATCTGATCTTCTCGGAGCTGGGGTTGGGGGGGAGGGTGAAACAGCATCAGGAATGCTATGCTGGACACAAGACTCTGCTAAGCAAGAGAGACAGTTTACTTCAGGCGACGAAGTTTGGTGTAGGAACCACAGCAATGGCCCTTCATTGGTAAGAGGCATGGTTGATATGAAGTCCGCTCCAGTGACGTTTAAAGTTTGGGTATGTGCAACTGTCTTGAACAAGCACGTGGACCATTTAAAAGCTGCAAACTTGCAAATGGGGCGGGAGCAAAATGTGCCTGGCTCCTCAGAACAATTGGAAAGGCTAGCGGAACCCATGGAAATCTCTCATCTTCAAGAGTTGAAGAAACCTTGGAATCTGAGGCAGATGTTGTCACCTTGACACCTTTATCGCTTGAAGAACAGAATGAATTGCTTCCAAGGCGCTCCAGGCACAAGTGGCTGCCTATATCTGCGACAGAGTTGGAAGAACCTGACCCAGTGCTAAAACGCCAGGAGGAGACACAAGAAAAAGAACCAGCCTATACCCTCAGACTCAGGGGGAGGGATGTAGCAATTGAAATGAGGTCAATGAAAAAAAATATGCTTTCCCTGATGCAGGCTGTTGATCTGGTTCAATCTAGTCACCTGACAAAGGAGCTGTCCTCCGAAAGCTTGTGATTTCAAATAAATCTTTTGGACTATAACCTGTTGTCGTGTGACTTCTGACTTTGTCCACCCCAGTCCAACACCGGCACCTCCACATCATGGTCCAATCAGGGTGCCCTGGCTGACAGATAAAAACAAGAATGTCAGAGATTTTGTTCACTGAGAGCTGGATCATTGTCAAGGACTCTCCACGTGTAAATAAAATGTGACTTGGTGACAGGATACTGGCCTCTATGGAGTTATTTCAAGGGCGTAAGCAGCTGAACACATTTTCAGCAATGAAGGAAAGAATACAGTCAGAAGGAAACAGAATTTGTAAACATTTGCTCTAATAGAAATGCAAGCAGAGGACTAGGTGACTCAAAGGGTCACCCCTCTGCTTTTTCAAATCAATTTTCTGAATTCAAGGCCTCAATTTTTGTAGTCAGTCAAGGATGCAGAACTGGTAGAAATCCCAGCTCTGGGAACACAATGTTTAAAATGGTTGCCTGCATTTATGATTTTTGGTCTGGTGGTTGGTGGGATGGTTAGGGATTCAGTGCAGACAACCTGAGAAAATCTAAAAGGCTGCCTGACAGGGGACCCTGGCACTCTATACAGCGTTCTAAAAAATGAATGAAAAGAATTTATCCCCTATGCTGTCACCCCATCACTCTCTGACTCATCCGTGTCAACCCCTTCACCTGCATCCAACGCCATGTCTCTTCTTATCTCTGTATCATACTATGCCATTCCACTGTGCCATGGCCCTCTACATCCTCTCCACACCAATTTATGCCCCTGCACCCCATCCGGTCACCTCTCTTTTATAACCTATGACACACAATCCCAATCTCATGTCTCAAATCATTCCCGAGGCTCTTTATATCCTCTCTGCCAGTTCAGTACCAAAACATAAACCCATCCATCACTCTTTGCCTTTCAGTCTCCATACCATCTCACTTATTAACATAACGTTAATCAGGAGGCATTCTAACAGAAATAAATTTAGCAGCCTAGTAGTTATATCATCATTGAAAAAAAATACTCTCGTTGATAAAAGTCAAACTTCCAAAATTGTGAAATTGCTTGAACAAATGTCTTATGATAACAAACATTTCATGTAAGTTCAATCACTTATGCAAACCAACATTTCACTGAAGTGGTTAATATTTTATGCTACTCAAGCAATTCAGTCTGGTTGATTTTGTTTCAGGCAGTCAGATATCCTTGTGTCATTTTATCAAACTAATCGAGGTAAAAATGAGATAACAAGGTATAGTGCTGGATGAACACAACAGGCCAAGCAGCATCAGAGGTGCGGGAAAGCTGACGTTTCGGACCTAGACCCTTCTTCAGAAATGGGGGAAGGGAAGGTGGTTCTGAAATAAATAAGGAGAGAGGGGGAGGTGGATAGAAGATGGATAAAGGAGAAGATAGGTGGAGAGGAGACAGACAGGTCAAAGAGGCGGGGATGGAGCCAGTAAAGGTGAGTGTAGGTGGGGTGTTAGGGAGGGGATAGGTCAGTCCAGGGAGGACAGACAGGTAAAGGGGGCGGGA
>NW_025974310.1:0-8562 GCF_021869965.1 Rhincodon typus
GTCCGGTGTTCTGAGGAAGGGTCACCGGACCCGAAACGTTAACTCTGTTTTCTCCTCCACAGATGCTGCCAGACCTGCTGAGCTTTTCTAGCAACTTTGTTTTTGCACATTCTGTGTCTGTGTGAGTTTCCACCAGGTGTTCTGGTTTTCTCCCACAGTCCAAAGATGTGCAGGTTAGGTGGACTGGCCAGGCTAAGTTGCCCCATGTGTCTAGAGATGTACAGGCTAGGTGGTTTAGCCAGAGTAAATGTAGGGTTATACGGATGGGGTGTCCTGGGTAGGTTGCTCTTTGGAGGGTCAGTGGAGACTCAATGGGCCAAATGACCTCGTTCTGCACTGTAGGGATTATATGATTCCTCTATGTTTCACAGGCATATTAGCAAGCCATGCTTCAAGTGATGTCAGTTAAAATGGAGTATGTGATCTTTACACACTTGGATCACGTGCCATGATTCAGTGGCAATACCATGAACATGTCCTGTGAAAATATACAGAAACATTATGCCTTTTAAAGGTATGTTGTTATATCTACCATGAACTGCATGGCTTACTCGGCCATTGCAGAAAGTAGTTAAGAGTCAAACATACTGCTGTCTATCTGGAGTCACATGCAGGCCAGATCAGGTAAGGACAACCGATTTCCTTCTCTAAAGAACCTCAGACAAGCAGATGGGCATTTACAACAATGATTTCATGGTCGTCATTAGATTAGTTTTCAATTCCAGATTTGATCATGCAAGTTAAAATTTCACCAAATGTCTTTTGTTAAAATACTCCAGCCAAAACATTTAGAGTTTGTATGCTACTGATGCTAAGAGATACTGTCTATATTTGAATTCTTCAATAGAAAATACATGTACACAAGGTCAAATTTGGTTGTACACATAGTACTGGCAACTTAACAGTGGGACATACAAACCTAAATTCCTCCTACCTCTAGGCCAGAAGGTCCAGGTTCAAGTACCCACTGTCCTAAGTGTGTGCATGTGTGAATGGGTTGATTAAAATAACTGCAAAACTTATTAGGTCTTGTTGTGGTAATTTCCCTAGTGCCTCTGAGCTAGAAATTCTGTTTGAGTCCTGCCTGCCCAGAGATATGACATAACATAGACAAACAGGTTGTTTAAGGTAACTTTTCTGATGAAGGGTCTAGGCCCGAAACGTCAGCCTCTCTGCTCCTATGATGCTGCTTGGCCTGCTGTGTTCATCCAGCCCTGCACCTTGTTGTCTCTGTAACCTCATCTGTTGTAGTAGCAGTGTCCCTGTCTCTGATAGGAAGACTGGGTTTGACAGCTCCCCGCCCTGGAGGTGTGTCATTACATGTTGCAGCAGGTTATTTAAAATAGCTGCAAACTGCATTTGCATCATCATAAACCTATACCAATTATTTGTAATCACCATT
Organism: Rhincodon typus; assembly: GCF_021869965.1. NCBI lineage: Eukaryota > Metazoa > Chordata > Chondrichthyes > Orectolobiformes > Rhincodontidae > Rhincodon > Rhincodon typus. The sequence continues at coordinate 1,403 of NW_025974310.1, forward strand.
CACAATGGATGACAGTCTCAGATATGCACATCAATTCTGTTGTCAACTGTCATTGGCCCATTAGTAACAAGATAAATTCTTAGAAACGTGTCACCATAATTACTTAAGGATCAAAATACCCTGAGATGTTGGTACAAGTTGAATCTGACATCATTCCCTCCAGTGTCAGCATGAGCTTGTACATCTGTATTTTGTTTTCAGAGAAGGGTATCCTGCAGCAGGCTTCCTAAGACAAGGGGTTGGGGAGTGGGGAGTGGGGAGTGGGGAGTTAGAAACAATGACAGGGGTCTAAATCTCAGAAGCTAGCCTCCTGCCTATGTCCATGCCCTCGATAAGTGCCATTGATTGAGGACACTCCTTAACCCCAGATGACAAGCAGTCCAAGTTCATTTTACCTCCAGGAGTGCTGTTTTCAGGAAGGCACACCTGCAGATAGATGTCCTGAAGGGATCCTTGATTAGGACTCTTAAGAAACAAATTAACAGCAGGGTGAAAAGGTTGGGCATAGGTTCTTGTGACACAGTGGCAGGTCCCTCCCTCTGAGCCAGAAGGCTCAGGTTGAAGTTCCACCTGTTCCAGAGCTATGTAATGAGAGCTCTGAAAAGGCTGATTAGAAAATATCAAAAAAGGTTGGTCATGGGCCTTTCTGCCCATACCAGTGGAAGCAGGAACCAGCGGGGATCTGGTACACCTCCACTTCATCCAACTTAATGTCCCTTCCCATCTCCGAGCTCGTCCCCTCTTTGAATGGAATGTCCTTCCTTTGTGTCAGACCTACATTTAATAACAAATTAAACCGCTGCCAAATAAATACTAAAATTTTCCCAAAGAAATCTCAAGAGTTGAAAGTAGGTTGTACAGATGCTCCAAGGATAAATGCTTCTGGACAGCGTGGAGGAAAAAAGGCTATATTTGACATCTCCGATACCTTACGGCACAGAAAATATATTCCATTTCAGAAATAAAAGCATTTCTCTCTACCATAACACGTAAATAATTGTGATTATTGCACTTATTTAAAATAGGCAAGCAAAACAGATTTACAGCACTTATTTTCTTCCCCAGATGTGTTTTTGTTCTTTAAACAAAACAGGTGGAGCCCCATTTAACAATCTATACGAAGCCACTAAGTTACCATAATTATACTGCCAGATGTCTTTGCTAAGAAGGTCATTTTCACATTTGATTTGTTACAGAGCATGACCGCAACGCAAGCAACACCAATTATGGCATTTGTTAACAGAAGAAACTAATCAAAAAATCCCCTTTTGCCCCAAAAGGCAGCAGAACTATGTGGACACTGATCTTGTGACTCTGATCTTTAGTTTCCTGTTGGCCTGAAAAGCAATCAGTACTTATGGCTGATTAACATTCATCACAATAAAATTAAACGATGTTTTGTTTTAACTGAACCATACAATTACCTCATTCTTGCAATTTAACTTCTAGTTTGAACTGCCTAAGATCTGTTGATTTGTACATCAGCAGCTACAGATTAAGAGCATTCTGCAGCAAAAATCAATGACTATTTTGTCATACGAAATGAATAAGGTCATTTAAATGCCTAATATAATTTCACACTAGTTTCAAATGGAATAAAAAATACGGTGCCATGTTACAGGGAATCACAGTTGCTATGGTAACATGTATTTTTACATACATGTTGTAGTTTGGAGCTGCGGTAGAGGCTTCAAATTTCTTTCTATTTCGTGGATAACGAGAAACCTCTTCCACTCTTGGCATGTATTAGAAAGATTTAAATACTTAATTTGCAACTTGTTTGCTGTGCAAAAAATGCACTTCCTTGATTATTAAGTTCTGGGGTAGAATTTGAACCCAGAGACAGTGACTCTCAGACAGGTAATGTGTCAGATCTGAACAGATTAATTTTGGAGACTGCTTAAGGCTCAACAACTATAAGAATGAATTAGACTACGTATCTACGATTCTTTCATAAATGTCATATTAGAGGGTGGGATGACAGGAACGCTGCATGCATTAGAGAGGTGGTAACCCTGACATCACATGTTAACTTGCACAGACAAATGGAGTTGAACAGTTGCTTTTTATGATGCACTACTCAATAATTCTATGAATAAATAAGTTTGCACTCGGGCATGCATGACTTCAGCAGACAGTGTGTAGTAACTGGAAAGAGTTTAGATTTTTTGGCCGAAAGTCAGGGATCGACTCACATGATATATGAAAAAAGGACATTTTATGCAAAAGTCAGGGGTTAACTTTTACTATTACTCAAGGTTATGTAGTACAAGCAAGGAGCCATCTCGTGCACTCTTTACCCTAGTCATATTACATACTACTCGTTGACTGAAAATTGGAGGTTTTCTTAAGGAACTGAAGTGGAAATACTGGTTAGTCACAATATCACTGCACGAGTAATCTACAGGCCCAGGCTAATTCTCCAACAGTTCAATCTTGTCAAGACAGTTAATGGAATTTATATTAAATAAATCTGGAATTAAAAATTAGTCTAACAATAGCTGTAAAACCAATACCATAAAAACCCGTCTGGTTCACTAATGCCCTTCGGTGAAGGAAATCTCGATTTGCCTTGTTATGCAACTTCAGATCTACAACAATGTGGTACGCTCATTAATGACTTCGGAGATAAAAGACAATGAGGAATGCAACTGGACACAACATCAAATATCAACCTCGGCAGTACAAAAAACAAGGACACACGCACGCCTATCTTTCCTGTAAAGGCCTCCTTACTCCAAATCCATGAACTCTACCACCTAAATGGACGAGAACAGAATGCACATGAGAACACCAATACCCATACGTTCTCCTTCAAGCCACACAAATTGATTTGGAACTATACTGCTGTTTCTTTATTGTTGCTGGGTCAAAGTCCTGGAATTCCTTTCACAACAGCACTGTGTGCGTCCCTATACCCAAGGACCACAATGTGTTAAGGTGGCAGCTCACATCAGTTCCTCATGGAAAATTCAGATGGTCAATAAATGGTCACCTAGTCAGCAACAACCCTGTCATGTGAAATAACAGGTTTACAACAAAACCACAAGACATTGCGCCAATGGGCTGAGGAGAGGCAGATGGAGTTTAATTTGGATAAATGCGAGGTATTGCATGTTGTAAAACAAACAAGGGTAGCACTTGTACAATTAATAGTAGGGCCCTGTGTAGTGTTACAGGATAGAGAGAACTAATTCTCGGAACATTAGGTCACAGGTAGTCAGAATGGTTAAGAAGGTGTTTAGCATGCTTGCCTTCATTTCTCAGTCCTTTGAGTACAGGAGTTAGGGTGTTGGTGAGGCCTTTTTTGGAGCGCTGTGTGCAGTTCTGGTCGCCCTGCTATAGGAAGGATATTATTAATTTGGAGAGGGTTCAGAAAAGATTTACCAGGAGGTTGCCAGGAATGGAGGGTGAGTTATAAAAATAGGCGACATTTTTCACTGGGGCATAGGAGGGTCGGGTGACCTTAGAGATTTATAAAATCATGAAGAGCAAAGGGTCTTTTCCTGATGGTGGGGGAGTTCAAAACTAGGGGGCATAATTTTAAGGTGAGAGGAGAAAGTTTTAAAAACGACATAAGGACAACTTTTTTTTAATACAAGAGTGTGGTTCGTGTGAGGAATGAACTGCCACAGGAAGGGGTGCAGGCACGTACAGTTACAACATTTAAAAGACATTTGGATAAGTACATGAATTGAAAAGGTTTGGAAGGATAGGGGCTAAACAAAGGTGCGTGGGACTAGCTTAGTTTGGGAACATGGTTGACATGGACTAGTTGGACCAAAGGGTCTGTTTCCATGCTCATGACTCTATGACATATGAAGATACAAGTTAGCAGGAGTAGGCTACTTGATCCCACAATCCTACTCTATCATCTAATAAAACAGATCATGGCTGAACTGATTCTGGCCTCAATTCCACATTCACATCGCTCAGAGAGACAGAAAAAGATCTCCTCAGCTCCTCATTAAATGGACAACCTCTTATTTTAAAAGTGTGGCCTATTTCTCATTCTTCTCACAAGGAAATATCCGTGTACGGTCTGATCTGTCAAGTTCCTGATCATCTTCTCGCATCCATGTATTCTACATTAAGGTTTAAGAGGACTTACCCTTGTACTTCCCAAACACTTCCCACTATGACTCCATTTTAAGCCTTGAAAATTATTACAACCCATCAGTGAAAACCGAGAGCGCGAGGGCCTGTTACAGCAGAAATGCGACTGTTATAACTTGGTCTGAACTCCATGGCAGCCTTACTGGATCTCATGAACCAACTTCAGGTCCCAGTCGTCACTTTGGTAATCTCCATCTTATACATATTGTGACATCAAAACAATAATGTTATTTTCAGCAATAATAGTTTATCATGGTTGAGTGAAACTGATGAGTTTGCAGAATTGATGTTGGGAGCAACAAAGATGCTCCAAATCATTAGAAATTGCTTTATTATTACACTTCACAAAGCCCAACCTCTGTCCCAAAACAATGTGTGTTAACAACTCAAGCACAGTTACCACAAGAACTACAGCTAAAGCGTTTTTTTTTGGGAGGGGGAGGGGGGGGCGGGCAGTGTGGAGAGAGGTGAAATGGTGGTGATTGACTGCTCCTTTCATCCAATTGCTGCCCAGCTTACTGTGGTCTTCCAGCCTCCTGTTTGTCAGACTAGTATGCCTACTGGGATGAGAGACCACATCATGATAGATTCTATAGTATGTTTGAAAAGTGAGGTAATTCAAACTTAAACCACGGTGTTGAACTTGAATAAAGGAAATGACAAAGGTTTGATGGGAAAATTGGCTGAGGTTGATCGGTACAATTATAAAGTAGGATGGTGCAGAGGCAATGGATAGTCTTTAAATAATTATGACATCAGTTATAGCAACTATACATCCCATCAAGGCTCAGATAAAACAAAACAGCCAATCGACTATGGTGAACGAAGGAAGTTCAGGATTATGTAAGATTAAAAGAAAAGGTCTATAAAGTTGCCATAAACAGTAATAAACCTGACAGGTAGGACAGTTTTAGCACACAGCAAAGGAGAACCAAGATGTTAATAAAGAAAGAGGGTACAGAATACAAATGTAAACTAGCACAAACACAGAAACGGGCAGCAAAATCTTCTATAGGTATTTAATTAGGAAACATTTGGCTAAGACAAATGTGGTTCTATTACAAGAAATATCAGAAGAACATAAAGAACAATAGAGAAAATGGCAGAGAAGAGATTAATGTGTGTCTTTCTACATTGAGGACGATCCAAGAAATCTCCTAGAATTAGAGATCCATGGGGTATTATGATCCTCGCTGATGTTATTACTGGACAAGTCAGATCCCAGACTAAAATCTAATTTGAGAGATTTTTTCATTTAACAAGACGTCTTTCACTAAAACATAAGCACATAATGCTGCAAAGATTTTAACAATAAAAGAGAAGATTATGCAAAAGCAGGTAAAATACAACAAACCAAGCTATTCACAATTTGAAAGATTTCAAAACACAGTAAACATGCAATCTTACCTATCCCGACATGACTGCTTTACAATACTCAAACACCAGAGACAGTGTTTGCTTTTCAATCATATCTAGAGGTTTAACTTAACTATTTTCTCAATTTGCACTCGTAGAGTTTGGTAGCCTCTTTCTTGATTTGTCACATAAATGAGCTTAGACCTTATCAAGTTTGAATATCAGGGTTATAACCAAACGCTTCTGGGCTGAAGTTTCCAAACTAAAATCAGTACGCTAAGGTAACCTATTTCCGAGCAGTTGCAAATTAACATCTTCTTCTCAAAGTGTTTCATTCACCTAACTTCAATCAGGGCTTCTGGGAACAAACAAAGCTTTCCAAGCCACGGGTTTTCAGCTTGAGCAAAATGAAAATAATACCTCGTCCTTCTAAACAGAAAACAAGCTAATGTTCCTCAATGTTTACTCTATTTCCTCATAAAGCTATCCCAATAAAATCAAATTTCTATCATCCCAACAACACCAGCCCATATACTGGTTTAAAAAACAATATGGTTCCAGAAATAGTCACACGTTAATAACCAAAACCCATACGCTGCTAAATCAAATGCGAGTCTAGAATAAAAATCACACACCTTACATCACAAATAACATCATGAGAATGAGGAATTGAACAAAATCAGTACAGATAAGATGACTGTGCTGGAGGAATTAATTGGACTGAAGGTTGTTGAATATTTGGGTCTTGATATTCGACAAACCAGAGAGCTGAAAGAGGTGTCTGTGGAAATGTACGCATTGGCAATTATCTTCCAAAACTGAATAAATTCTGGCATGTAGACAGTTTTTTTTTATTATTCATTCACAGGATGAGGGCGTCACAAGCTAGTCCAGCATTTATTGCCCATCCCAGCAAAAAAATCAACCAGATTGCTTAGAGTCTGGAGTTACATGTAGGTTAGACTATGTGAGGAGGACAGATTTCCCTCCCTAAAGGACATGAGTGAGCCACAGGTTTTCCTGACAATCAACAATGGTTTCATGATTATCGTCAGAAATCGCACACCACTAGGTTATAGCCCAACAGGTTTATTTGAAAACACAAACCTTTGGAGCCTTACTCCTTCTTCAGGTGTTTGTTAGAGGTAGAATCAGACACAGAATTTATAAGTAAAATCTCAAAGGGTCATGCACCATTAATGAGGATGTTCTAAACAAATGTAAGATGTTGTTAAATCTTTAATCAATTAGAAGGTTTTAACTGATTAATATGTGTATGCAAATCCCAGATGTCCTTTCAAGTCACGGTCCTGAGAGAACCAAAGGTTTTATCAGTAGAAAGAAGATGCGACATTTTAGGTCAGACAAAGGAATGTTAGGTGTGAGGCCTTGTTGAGAATCTGTTGGTCTCTTGGTTTGGAATCAGACTGGTTTTACTTCTACAGCAGGCATTTATAGAATGCCACATTCACTGACCATCAAAAACTGTGAGCATTTGTACAAAACATGATGTAACTGCAAATACAAATTCACCTCACATATTCACATGTGAGTGCACGCACAGGTATCCTCAACACCGAACACACACCCCGCAGCCCTTCTCGCCACCACACACACACACACACACACCACCCCCTTCTCGCCACCACACACACACACACACACACACCACCCCCTTCTCGCCACCA
>NW_025974311.1:0-8561 GCF_021869965.1 Rhincodon typus
CAAGCAGCATCATAGGAGCAGAGAGGCTGACGTTTCGGGCCTAGACCCTTCATCAGAAAAGGGGGAGGGGAAGGGGGTTCTGAAATAAATAGGGAGAGAGTGGGAGGCGGATAGAAGAGGGACAGAGGAGAGGATAGGTGGAGAGGAAACAAACAGGTCGAAGAGGCGGGGATGGAGCCAGTAAAGGTGAGTGTAGGTAGGGAGTTAGGAAGGGGATAGGTCAGTCCAGGGAGGACGGACAGGTCAAGGGGGCGGGATGAGGTTGGTCGGTAGGAGATGGAGGTGCGGCTTGAGGTGGGAGGAGGGGATAGGTGGGAGGAAGAAGAGGTTAGGGAGGCAGGGACGAGCCGGACTGGTTTTGGGATGCGGTAGGGGGAGGGGAGATTTTGAAACTTGTGAAATCCACATTGATACCATTGGGCTGCAGGGTTCCCAAGCGGAATATGAGTTGCTGTTCCTGCAACCTTCGGGTGGCATCGTTGTGGCACTGCAGGAGGCCCAGGATGGACATGTCGTCTGAGGAATGGGAGGGGGAGTTGAAATGGTTCGCGACTGGGAGGTGCAGTTGTCTGGATTTTGCATCCAGTTTGTGTGAGAGAGAGAGAGAAAGAAGGAAGAATGAGCCTGACTAGTTAAGTAAAGTCAACTGACTAAAGTGAACTGGCAAATTAGGTTAAGGGATAGGTTCATAAAAATGCTGTAACATACACTTAAGGAGGTATTACATAACACACAACAAAGATGCATTCAGTGGAAAAGAAGGACTCTGGGAGAGGGACACTATCTGTAGTAACTAAGACCATTAAAAATGGTATCAATTTGAAAGAAAAGGCAAACAATTCCAAGAAGACTAGTATTAAGCCAACAGATTGGAAAAAATACTTTTTTAAGGTAAAAAGTGATTAAATATAAAAGAGGTAGAAGAAGCCAGCTAGAAACCTAAAACATTAATAAGTTTCTAGTGATATGTAAAATAGGAAAGAGTAGCTAAAGTTAGTGTTCTAGAGAGAGGGTCTAGAGAATTAACAGAAAATAAGGAAATTGATGCTGAATTGAAGGGCTATTTGTATCAGTCTTTACTGTGGAAGAGATAAATATTGCACTAGAAATAATTGTGAATCAAGAGGTGAAAGGATAGAGGAACATAAAACAATTACAATCACTAGGCTTAGGGTCCTGAGAAAATTGTTGAAACTCATGCTAACAAGTTCCCAGGTCCTGACAGCTTTCAGCCTATTCTTCTTGTAATTGCTATCTTCACCAGTCCTGTCACCTTCGTGGAACAATGCACATCTACACCCTGCTGCTCCTTCACTCTCAAGTATTGTATCCTTTTTTTTTACTGTCTGCCCATTCTCTTCCTACCAAAATGAATTACTTCACACTTCTCTGCATTGAACTCCATCTGCCGCATATCTTTCACTTCACAACTCGTCTATGTCTTCTTGGAGTTTTACACTGTCCTGTCCATTTACAGTGCTTCCAAGTTTTGTATGATCCGCAAACTTTGAAATTGTCCCCTGTATGAAAAGCAACGGCCTCAATATTGACAACTGTAGATCTCATACAAATATTCCTCCACGCCAAAATATATTTGTTGAAGACTACTCTCTGTTTCTTATTATTCAGCCAGTTTTAGTATACAGGTTCCTACTGTCACTTTCAGATTTTATTTTACCAACCTGTTCAGAGAGGTATTATTACATTCCTCTGGAGAACTGGGTCTTGAACCTGGGCCTCCTGGCTCAGAGGTAGGGATGCTTTGACTGCACCTTTTTGTTCCATGAGCTATCTTTTCTCACAATTCCATCATGTCCCAGGGTTATTGAGAGTAATTGAGTTGTACAGCACAAACAAACCCTTCATTCCAACTCATCCACACTGTTCAAGTTTCTCGAACCCAACTAGTCCCATTTGCCTGCGTTTGGCCCATATGCCTCTAAGCCTTTCCTATTTCTGTACCTGTTCAAATGTTGTAGGTGTAGCTGCATCTACCACTTCCTCTGGCAGTTCATTCCATATATGCACCATCCTCTGTGAAAAAGTTACCCCTCAGGTCCCTTTTAAATCTTTTCCCTCTCACCTTAAAACTGTTGAATTCTCCTACCCTAGGGAAAAGACCTTTGCTATTCATCTTATGTAGCAATGTGTCAAATGTCTTCTGAAAATCCTTGTACACCACAACAAGACTATTACTGTCATCAACCTTTTTCCATTATCTCTCCAGACAAAAAGCTCCAAGTTATTCAAAAACAATTTCCCCTTTAAAAATCAATGCTGGTTCTTCTGAAACAACTCACCTTTTTATGTGACTACTAAATTCTATTACAAGTTATTATTTGTAGAAATTTCTCCACTATTAAAGTTAGACTGACCAATCACTAATTGCCAGACTCTTCCTTGCAACCTTTGGACAAGAGTATAATGTCAATGATTCTGTAGTCATAGAGAAAACTAAATGATTATGGCGGGTGTCCCTGTGGTTTCCATTCTCTCCTCCTTAAATATCCAACTCAGAGGGATCCAATGCCTGGTCGGCTTTAAATATCAATAGCCTATCCAGCCGTTCCTCATTATCATGTTGAACCTTTCCAGTGATAGACCTTTCTTCTCTGTCACTATGGCCAGTGTAGCATCTATCTCCTTTAGTAAAGACGGGTGCAAAGTATTCATTCCATACCTCAGCCAAATCTCTTGCCTGAATGTGTAAATCCCCTTTTGGTCCCTAATCGGTTTTATTCTTTTTAATACCTTTTACTGTTGATGCACTTCTGGGAGACTTTGAAATTCCCCTTTATGTTGACCACAAGTCTTTTGTCATGATTATTCTTTGCTTCTCAGATATACTTTTTCACCTTCCCTCTGTATTCCAGATGATTCTTAATTTTATTCTCTACTTGACAATTGTCATTAGCACACTCTTTCTTTATTTTAATTTCTATCTCCTTTTTCATCTAGGGAACTCTGGATTTGTTTGCCCTCATTTTCCCTTTTGAGGAAATATACATCAATCTCATCAAGTTGGGAGGTAGCAAATGTAACTCCTGCAGTCAAGAAACAAAGGAAATAGGAAGCAGGAAACTATGTGCTAGTTAATTTAACATCTGACACCAGGAAAAGAGTCACACAGCACAGAAACAGACCCTTCAACCTAACGTGTCCATTGCCAACTAGGTTTCCTAAACTGAACTAGTCCCATTTGCCTGCATTTGGCCCATTTCCCTCTCAAAGCTTTCCTATCCATGTACCTGTCCAAAAATCTTTTAAATGTTATAATTGTACTCGCTTCTACCACTTCCTCTGGCAGCTTATTCCATATATGCACCATCCTCTGTCAAAAAATTGCCCCTCGGGCCCCTTTTAAATCTTTCCCCTCTCACCTTAAACCTATGCCTTCTGGTGTTGGACTACCCTGGGGAAAAGACCTTGGCTATTCACCTTATCTATGCCCCTCATGATTTTATAAACCCCTGTAAGTTCACCCCTCAGCCTCCTACACTCCATGGAAAAAGAGCCCCAATCTATCCAGCCCCTCCTTATAACTCAAACCCTCCAGTCTCAGTAACATCTTTGTAAATTTTTTTTGCACCCTTTCTGGTTTACTAACATCCTTTCTATAGCAGGGTGACCAGAACTATATGCGGTGGGGTTACCAATGTCTTGTACCCCTATAAAGTGACATTCCATTTCCTGTACTCAAAGCTCTAACTGATAAAGGGAAGTGTGCCAAATGCTGTCTTCACTTTCCTGTGTACCTGTGATGCCACTTTCAAGGAAATATGGACCTGCATCCCTAGATCTCTCCGTTTGCCAACACTCCCCAGGGCCCTGCCTTTAACTGTGTAATTTCTGCCCTGGTTTGTCTTACCGAAATGCAACATCTCACATTTATCTAAATTAAACTGCATCTGCCATTCCTCAGTCCACTGGCCCAGTTGATCAAGATCCCACTGTACTCTTAGATAACCTGCACTGCCCGCTCTACCACCAATTTTGGTGTCATTTGCAAACTTTCTAACCATTGCCTTTATATGCTCATTCAAATTATTTGTGTAAATGACAAACAACAGTGGACCTAACACCAATTTTTGCGGCACCCCACTGGTCACAGGCCACCAGTCTGAATAACAGTCTTCTACCACCACCCTCTGTCTCCTATTGTCAAGCCAATTTTGCATCCAGTTGGTTAGCTCTCCCTGGATCCTATGTGATCTAACCTGACTAATCAGTTTACCATGTGGAACCTCGTCAAAGACCTTGCTAAAGCTTATTATGAAGGAGGTTATAGCAGGACCTTCGGACAGCATCAACATGGCTTGTGAAAGGAAAACCATGTTTGACTAATTGAGTTATTTGACGAAGTAACCAGCAAGGAAGATTAAGGAGAACTTGTAGATAAGAAGTACTTTGATTTCCAAAAGGTGTTCAACAAAATGCCACATCAAAGACAGCTCCACAGAATAAGAGCTCAGGGTGTAGAATGCAATATGGTAGTATTGATAGAGGATTGACTGGCTAATGCTATACAAAGCATAGTTGTAAATGGGTCATTTTCTGTTTGGGAAAGCATTTAAGTGGAGTGCCACAATGATCAGTGGGACCTCAACTGTATGTCATCTATATCAGTGGTTTATTTGAAGAGACCAAAGATAAGGTGGCTAACGTTGAAATCAGAAAAGTAGGTACTAGAGTAAGTTATGAAGAAGACGATTGACAGAAGATTTTGAGGCAATTTGGAAGGGCGGATATTGAAATGATATTTCTCCTTGCAGAAGAGACTGGATCCAGGGACACGGCTCTAAGACTGACATAAAGAGTTTTTTTTTGTCTTTGTTGATCTTGGGTTTATGAAAATTTTCTTCCGTAGAAAGTGGTGAAGGCAGAGTTCTTGAATATTTTTAAGGCAAAATTAGACTGACCCCCTTGTTGGTCAACGGTGGGCAGGAAAGTAGAGTTCAAGGCCACAATCCAAGCATCTGTGATCTTGTCAGGTGACAGAGCAGGCTCAAATGGCAAGGTTGCCTATTCATGATCCTAATTTATGTGTTGTGCTAAATATTCGATTAGAATCAACTCAAATGCTAGATGGCAATAACAGTACTTTGTTTAGAATTGATTGTGACATGGCTTCCCACCTTCCCCTCCTCACCCAAGTTTGTTCCCATAGTTGTCACGCATCTCTGGTTTTCCTAGTGCTTACACTTGAATTGAGACTTGCTCCTCCCAGCATTTACTTTATTGCACATATCTAATATGATGTACTCGATAATGCTCGAAGAGCTACACAGATACAAAATTATTTTGGATCATGTTATGATCCTTTTAGGAAAACTTGATGTTTAAAGAAGAAATCCAAGCATCACAAAATTAACTGACAGAACTATGTTACAAGACTTCAAATTTTTAAACAAACCCAAATGTTATTGATAATAGAGTGAAATTAAACAAAGTAAGCACTATAACAACACAAAGCTTAATAGAGATTAGTGCTATAAATTCAGTTCTACTTTGTACCCCTCAGTATTACGTTAATTTTTCCTCAGCTTTAAGTGCAGGCCTAATTCAACAACATGTACTTCTTTCAACTCTTCCCACTCAGTAAGTTGTAGCTTACATCAGATCAACTGTCTCTGCCTGTTCCCAAACTGAATTGCTGATTCTGATGGCAAATACACTCTGATAAATTAAACAATAGAAACTAATAATTAGTCTGCGCCCTGAATTGCCATCTCAGTAGTCATGTAACAAGCTTTGGGATGATTCAAAAACAAATGTGAAGAAGTTATTTTACCTTCGTCACAGTGCTATTCAAATCGGTTGCAGAATCAATTCTGATTCTAATGGAGTTTTCTGACCCTCTTTCTCAGAATTGCTAGGATTTAGCTTCCTCTGTGGAGAAAATGATAAACACACTGGCTACAGCACGAGGTCTAGAAATGAGTCATCTAGTGTTCAGTATTTACCCTCAACTCAAATTTGAAGATCAATATAGGTTAGTTTTTAATTGTAGTTGTGACATGGCTGATTTGAGTTGCGTTTACTTCAGGGTTGTTTACCACTGTCTCAATTAGATGCTTCTATTTATCTACAGTTAAGATTTTAATTGCTAAAACTAAAAAGTTGTGTTCTAACAAATAAACCATGTACCAGATTTTTCAACAATCATTATAGAAAAAATTGCCATCCTCCTAAGATAATCACAAATCGGGTAAATTCATTATGACTTGTTTTGTACTTCGCTTGCATAAAAGATTAAGAAACCAGCTCTTGAACTTATGCTGTGGGATTCTTGTACATAAACATGGTTACCATTGAATTTCTCCACTTGCTCTTTTAACAGATGTTTTAGACCTGTGTAAAGTCAAAGCACTAATGTCACAACAAAAGTAGCAGAATAGAATTTTGAATAAAGATCTTATGTATTTATGCACTACTGTTTTTTTTTAAATTAGTTCATGCACAGACTAACTTATTACTTGCCCCAATTGCCTGGAGGGGAGTTTGAGTCAACCATAGTGCTGTGGGCCTGGTTGTCACATGTAGGCCAGAAGAAATAAAGATGGTGGATTTCCTTCCATAAAGGACAGAAGTGAACCATACAGTATTCCTCCATTTTCCATTTTTGACCAATTTGTGTGATTGCAGTCAGAAACAGTACCTGTTACTTCCAACAGATTTGTGGTGTAAATTACATGGCTTTCAAAATTGGTCTTTCTTTTGTGTTTCCACTTAGGTCGTGTAGGAACACCACATTTTATGGCACCAGAAGTTGTGAAAAGAGAACCATATGGAAAGCCAGTCGATGTTTGGGGTTGTGGAGTTATACTTTTTATCCTCCTAAGTGGTTGTTTGCCATTTTATGGAACAAAGGAAAGATTGTTTGATGCCATTATTAAAGGAAAACATAAGGTAAATCTGATTGATTGATTGATTGTCTCTTGGCGCATACCCTATATGTCTGAGAGAGCCCACCCTGTACAGACATATTTCATATGTCATCTTAAACATATATTATTACATTCATTGTTTGTGCCTAAGAATTCTTATTCCTTCTTAACTATGTAGTTGATATCTGCAGCTCTTAAAAATAACTTCTCTCTTTTTTTCAAATATAATTGAGAATCATATTTACACAACAATTGAATGGAAACTAATAGATTGGAAATTGCAATTTTACAGTTACAATGCCACTTGTGTCTCTCAATTGTTTTCATGTAGATGAACCCTAGGCAATGGGTCCATATCTCGGAGAGTGCAAAGGATTTGGTCCGTCGTATGCTAATGTTGGACCCTGCAGAAAGGATAACTGTTTACGAAGCTCTTAATCATCCATGGCTTAAGGTGCATTTTCTTAAACTTGTTAACTTCCTGTTGATGCTCCAGTTGTAAGAAACCCAATTTCTTATGAAGTAGGAGATAGAATTCACATGGATGTGTTTGGAAAGCAGTTTTTAAGTTCATTTTTTTTAGCATAATGGATTGACTATTTGCAATTGAACTATTAAGTGTGCTTTCAATAATGTACAGTAATTCCTCACTTAGCATTGTAGTTGCATTTCTCAAAATGGAATGTTAAATGAAGCAAACGATATTTTTTGTACTTGCCCCTCACTCTCAGATCCTGCTGCTCCTCAATGCGCCCCTTGTCAACTCTCCTATCCAGCGCTCCCACTCTCCATCCTACATGCTTTCGCTTCTCCTGCTCCCTCTCATTCATTGTTTGCCTTTCTCAAACTCTTTCACTGGGCCAAGGCATGGGAAAGAGGCAGCAAGAGCAAAGGATGCGAGAACCTGTGAGTGAGGGGATCATGGAGAAGATAGGGTAGTGAGCAGGAAGATTGTGGAACGAATCAGCATGTCAGTGAATAGGAATGTTGGGAAGGGGTGTTGGGAGCAGTAGAGACTGGCTCCAAAATGACACTCCAGTTACATCCAGTGTGTGGGTCTAGCACGAAACAATGCAAGAACAAAAACCCTAATGCTAAATATACATGTTGGCCTTACTACATCCATAATGTTAAAGCAGAATGAATTAAAACCGAATGACTTAAAATCAGGACTTATTGTTTGAGGCATTCCACTCCCGTACATCTCAGTTGTCCTCGTTTTTCAAGGACCGTAACTTCCCCTCCTCGGTGGTCGAGAGCGCCCTCAACCGTGTCTCCCACATCTCCCGCACCTCATCCCTCACACCCCATCCACGCAATAAGAACCAAAAAAGAATCCCCCTCGTCCTCACGTACCACCCCACCAACCTCCGGATCCAACGCATCATCCTCCGACACTTCCGCCATCTGCAATCCGACCCCACCACCAAAGACATCTTTCCCTCCCCACCTTTATCTGCTTTCCGGAGGGACAACTCTCTCCGTGACTCCCTTGTCCGCTCCACACTCCCCTCCAGCTCCACCACACCCGGCACTTTTCCCTGCAACCGCAGGAAGTGCTACACCTGCCCCCATACCTCCTCCCTCACCCCCATCCCAGGCCCCAAGAAGACTTTCCACATCAAGCAGATGTTCACCTGCACATCTGCCAATGTGGTATACTGCATCCGCTGT
>NW_025974312.1:0-4596 GCF_021869965.1 Rhincodon typus
ATCTCACTGAAATAAGCATTTTAATCCAATCAGCATAAAAAGTTTGATCCTTTGTTGAAGTTGAGATTCTAGTCTTCTGATATGCTTATCTCGCTGAAATAAGAATTTCATTCAAACCAGCATCAAAAGTTGAGTGACTTGGTGAAATTGAGATTTTGGTCTTTTGATGTGCTTTTCTCACTGAAATATGCACGTTCGTCAAAACAACATCAGAAGTTGAGCCATTTGGTGGAGTTGCGACTTTGATCATCAGAAGTGTTTAACTCGCTGAAATAAGCATGTTAGTCAAACGAACATAAAAAATAGTGTCATTTGATGAAGTTCAGATTTTAATCTTCTGAAGTGCTTACCCAGCAGAAATAAGCATTTTCGTCTAACCAGAATAAAAAAATCAAGTCATTTGGTGAAGTTCAGATTTTTGGTTTCTGAAGTGCTTAAATCGCTGAAATAAGCATTTTGACTTTCACAGCATCAAAAGTTAGGTCATCTGGTGAAGTTGAGATTTGATTCTTCTGATATGCTTATATCGCTGAAATACGCACGTTAGTCAAAACAACATGAAAATTTGAGTCATTTGGTGAATTTGAGATTTTTTGATTTCTGAACTTCTTTTCTCACTGAAATAAGTATGTTAGTCAAACCGACATCAACACTTGAGTCATTTGGTGAAGTTCAGATGTTGGTCGACTGAAGAGCTGAACTGGCTGAAATAAGCATTTTATTCCAACCAGCATCAAAAGTTGAGTCATTTGGTGAAGATGAGATTCTTGACTTCTGAAGTGCTTATCTCAATGAAATAAGCATTTTAGTCCAATCAGCATCAAAAGTTTGATCCTTTGGTGAAGTTGAGATTCTCGTCTTCTGATATGCTTATCTCGCTGAAATAAGAATTCCATTCAAACCAGCATCAAAAGTTGAGTGACTTGGTGAAATTGATATTTTGGTCTTTTGATATGCTGATCTCACTGAAATATGCACGTTCGTCAAAACAACATCAAAAGTTGAGTCATTTGGTGGAGTTGCGACTTTGATCATCTGAAGTGTTTCACTCGCTGAAATAAGCATGTTCGTCAAACGAACATAAAAAATAGTGTCATTTGATGAAGTTCAGATTTTAATCTTCTGAAGTGCTTACCTAGCAGAAATAAGCATTTTAGTCTAACCAGAATCAAAAATCAAGTCATTTGGTGAAGTTCAGATTTTTGGTTTCTGAAGTGCTAAAATCGCTGAAATAAGCATTTTGACTTTCACAGCATCAAAAGTTAGGTCATCTGGTGAAGTTGAGATTTGATTCTTCTGATATGCTTATCTCGCTGAAATAAGCATGTCAGTCAAAACAACATCAAAACTTGAGTCATTTGGTGAAGTTCATATTTTGGTCTTCTGCAGTGCTTATCTGAGTGAAATAAGCATGTTAGTCAAAACAGCATCAACACTGCAGACATTTAGTGAGGTTGAGATTTTTGATTTCTGAAGTGCTTATCTCACTGAAATAAGCATGTCAGTTAAACCGACATCAACACATGATTCATTTGGTGAAGTTCAGATGTTGGTCTACTGAAGAGCTTAACTGGCTGAAATAAGCATTTTATTCCAAACAGCATCAAAAGTTGAGTCATTTGGTGAAGTTCAGATGTTGGTCTACTGAAGAGCTGAACTGGCTGAAATAAGCATTTTATTCCAACCAGCATCAAAAGTTGAGTCATTTGGTGAAGATGAGATTGTTGACTCCTGATGTGCTTATCTCACTGAAATAAGTATTTTAGTCAAATTAGCATCAAAAGTTTGATCCTTTGGTGAAGTTGAGATTCTAGTCTTCTGATATGCTGATCTCGCTGAAATAAGAATTTTATTCAAACCAGCATCGAAAGATTTTGGTCTTCTTATATGCTTAACGATTGCTGAAATTGGCGCGTTAGTCAAAACAACATCAAAACTTGAGTCATTTGGTGAAGTTCAGATTTTTGTTTACTGAAGTGCTTATCATACTGAAATAAGCATGTTAGTCAAAACAGCTTAAAAAATTGAGCTTAAAAAGCTTTTCTGATGAAGGGTCTCGGCCCGAAACGTCAGCCTTTCTGCTCCTGTGATGCTGCTTGGCCTGCTGTGTTCATCAAGCCCTGCACCTTGTTGTCTCGGATTCTCCAGCATCTGCAGTTCCTACTATCTCTGATTCAATTTTAACCCCACTGCGAAGCCTCTTCTAAGGATGCCTAGCCTGAAGAAGTTACCCTCCTCCCTCCGGACAAACCTCAGGGGATCTCTGTCCCACTGCAACTCTCTCGTAATCTCTTCAGCCCTGAAACTGCTCGACCATATCCTGAAGCAAACCAGGTTCTACAGCCACATTGCCTTTCTTAGTGCCTGCCTACGGAACCAGATCATCCCCAATGGTCTACAATCCACATTCAAGCCTTCCCAATTTGGCCCCAACCGTGACAATATCTACATTCATAGCATTGAGGTCCTTCAGAAGCGTTTCTCCCTGCGACTCCTGAAACACACACTTGCAGCAATGCGCCGTCAAAAAAAGCATTTCTGATGAAGAGTCGAGGCCCGAAACTTCAGCCTTGCTGCGACTATGATGATGCTTGGCCTGCTGTGTTCATCCAGCCATGCACCTTGTTGTCTCTTAAAAAGTTGACTCAAATAAGCATGTTAGTCAAAACAGCATCAACATTGAAGTCATTTGGTGAAGTTGAGATTTTGATCTTCTGAAGTGCTGAACTCAATGAAGTGAGCATGTTAGTCAAACTAACATCAAAAATTGAGTCATTTGGTGAAGTTCAGATTTTTGTCTTCTGAAGTTCTTATCTCTATGAAATAAGCATGTCATTCAAACCAACATCAAAAACCAACATTTTTGTTGAAGTGAGATGTTGGTATTCTGAAGTGCTTATCTGAATTAAATAAGCATGTTAGTCAAAACAGCATTAAAAATTAAGTCAGATGGTGAAGTTGAGATTTTTGAATTTTGAAGTGCTTATCTCACTGAAATAAGCATTTTAGCCAAACCAGTGTCCAAAGTTAGCTCCTTTGTTGAAGGTGAGATTTTTGACTTCTGAAGTGCTTATCTCACTCAAATAATCATGTTCGTAAAACCAACATCAAAACTTGATTCATTTGGTGAAGTTATGGCTTTTAGTGTTCTTAAGAGCTTAACTTGCTAAAACAAGCATGGTATTCAAATCAACATCAAAAGTGCTTATCTGACTCAAATAAGCATGTTAGTCAAAACAGCGTCAACATTGAAGTCATTCGGTGAAGATGAGATTGTTGACTTCTGAAGTGCTTATCTCACTGAAATAGGCATTTTAGTCAAATCAGCATTAAAAGTTAAGTTATTTGTTAAAGTTGAGTTTATTTTCTTCTAAACTGCTTAACTCCCTGAAATAAACATGTTATTCAAAACAACATTAAAAGTTGAGACATTTGCTGAAGTTGAGATTTTTGATTTCTGAAGTGGTTATCTCACTCAAATAAGCATGTTAGTCAAAACAACACAAAAAATTGGGTAATTTGATAAAGTTCAGATTTTTGGCTTCTGAGGTGCTTAACTCGCGGAAATAAACATGTCAGTCAAACCACCATCAAAACTTGAGTCATTGGTGAAGTCCAGATTTCGGTTTTCTGAAGTACTGACTTTACTGACATAAGCAAGTTAGTCAAAACAGCATTAAAAATTTAGTCATTTGGTGAAGTTGAGATTTTTGAATTCTGAAGTGCTTATCTGAGTGAAATAAGCATGTTAGTTAAAACAGCTGAAATAAATTTAGTCCTTTGATGCAGTTCAGATTTTGGTCTTCTGAAGTGCTTATCTCACTCAAATATGCATGGTACTCAAAACAACATCAAAAGTTGAGTCATTTGTTGAAGTCGATATTCTTCACTTCTGAAGTGCTTATTTCACTGGAGGAAGCCTGTTAGTCAATCCAACATCAAAATTTGAGTCATTTAGTGAAGTTCAGATTTTGTTCTTCTGAAGTGCGTATCTCCCTGAAATAAGCATGTTTTCAAAACAGCATAAAAAGTTGAGTGTCTTGTTGAAGTTGAGATTTTGGTCTTCTGCTATGTTTATCT
Organism: Rhincodon typus; assembly: GCF_021869965.1. Taxonomy (NCBI): domain Eukaryota; kingdom Metazoa; phylum Chordata; class Chondrichthyes; order Orectolobiformes; family Rhincodontidae; genus Rhincodon; species Rhincodon typus. Next base: position 4,081 of record NW_025974312.1, read on the forward strand.
CGCAGGAAAAAGCACATTAGTCAAAACAATGTCAAAAGTTGTGGCATTTGGTGAAGTTGAGATTTTGGTCTTCTGAAGTGCTTAACTCGCTGAAATAAGCATTTTAATCCAGCCAGCATTGAAAATTAAGTCATTTGGTAAAGTTGAGATTTTTGCCTACGGAATTGCTTAACTCGCTGAAATAAACATGTTATTCAAGCCAACATCAAAAGTTGAGTCATCAGGTGAAGTTGAGATTTGTGAATTCTGAAGTGGTTATCTCACTCAAATAAGCATGTTAGTCAAAACAACATTAAAAATGGAGTCATTTGGTGAAGTTCAGATTTTGGTTTTCTGAAGTGCTTATGTCACTGAAATGAGCATGTTCGTGAAAACAGCATGAAAAATAAAGCCATTTGGTGAAGTTGTGATTTTTGACTTCTGAAGTGCTTATCTGACTCGAATAAGCATGTTAGTCAAAACAACATTAAAAATTGAGTCATTTTATAAAGTTCAGATTTAGTCTTCTCAAGTGCT
>NW_025974312.1:4606-7173 GCF_021869965.1 Rhincodon typus
CACTGGAAGAAGCCTGTTAGTCAATCCAACATCAAAATTTGAGTCATGTAGTGAAGTTCAGATTTTGGTCTTCTGAAGTGCGTATCTCCCTGAAATAAGCATGTTTTCAAAACAGCATAAAAAGTTGAATGTCTTGTTGAAGTTGAGATTTTGTTCTTCTGCTATGCTTATCACGCTGAAATAAGCATGTTATTCAAAAATACATCAAATGTTGATTCATTTGGTGAAGTCGAGATTTCTGACTTGTGAAGTCCTTATCTCACTCAAGTAAGCATGTTCGTCAAAACAACATTAATAATTGGGTCATTTGGTGAATTTCAGATTTTAGTCTTCTCAAGTGCTTTACTCACTGATATAAGCATTTTAGTCTAACCAGCATCAAACATCAAAGTCGTTTGATGAAGTTGAGATTTTTGACTTATGTAGAGCTCAACTCAATGAAATAATCATTTTTTGACAAACCAGCATCAAAAGGTACGCCCGTTGGTGCAGTTGAGATTTTAGTCTTCGGATATGCTTATCTCGCTGAAATAAACACGTTAGTCAAAAGATCATCAAAGGTTGAGTGATTTGGTGATATTGAGATTTTTGATTTCTGAAGTGTTTATCTCACTGAAATAAGCATGTTACTCTAACCAATATTAAAACTTCAGTCATTTGGTGAAGTTAAGATTTTGGTCTACTTAAGACCTTAACTGGCTGAAATAAGCATTTTATTCAAACCAGCATCAAAAGTTGAGCCATTTGGTGAGTTGAGATTTTAGCCTTCTGAAGTCCTTAAATCGCTGAAGTAAGCATGTCAGTCAAACCATCATCAAAACTTGAGTCATTTGTTGTAATTCAGATTTTGGTCTTTTGAAGTGCTTATCTGAGTGAAATAAGCATGTTCGTCAAAACAGCATAAAAAATAAAGTCATCTGGCGAATTTGAGATTTTTGACTTCTGACGTGTTTATCTCACTGAAGTTTATCTCATTTAAGTCATACCAGCATCAAAAGTTGAGTGTTTTCGTGAAGTTGCGATTTTGAACTTCTGACAGGCTTATATGCCTGAAAAAAAGCACTTCTGTCAAAACAACATCAAAAATTGAATCATTTGCTAAAGTTCAGATTTATGTCTACTGAAGTGCCTCACACGCTGAAATAAACATTTTAATCCAAACAGCATCAAAAATTAAGTCATTTGGTGAAGTTGAGATTTTTGCTTTCAGAAATTCTTATCTCACTCAAATATGCAAATTAGTCAAAACAACATCAAAAGTTGAGTCATTTGGTGAAGTCGAGATTCTTCACTTCTAAAGTGCTTATTTCACTGGAGGAAGCCTGTTAGTCAATCCAACATCAAAATTTGAGTCAATAAATGGATTTCAGATTTTGTTCTTCTAAAGTGCTTATCTTACCGAAATAAGCATGTCATCAAAACAGCATAAAAATTTGAGTGTCATGTTTTGTTGAGATTTTGGTCTTCTGCAATGCTTTTCTCACTGAAATAAGCACGTTAGTCAAAACAACATTAAAAGTTGTGTCATTTGGTGAAGTTGAGATTTTGATTTTCTGAAGTGCTTATCTCACGGAAATAAGCATGTTATTAAAAACAGCATTTAAAAAAAATTCAGTTGGTGAACTTGAGGTTTTTGACTTCTGAAGTGCTTCTCTGACTCAAGTCAGCATGTTAGTCTAACCAACATCAAAACTTGAGTCATTTGGTGAAGTTCTTATTTCGGCCTTCTGAAGTGCTTATCTCACTCAAATATGCATGAAACTCGAAACAACATCAAAAGTTGAGTCATTTGGTGATTTCGAGATTCTTCACTTCTGAAGTGCTTGTTTCACTGGAGAAACCTGTTAGTCAATCCAACATCAACATTTGAATCATTTAGTGAAGTTCAGATTTTTTGTCTTCTGACGTGCTTTTCTCACTGAAATAAGCACGTTAGTCAAAACAACATTAAAAGTTGTGTCATTTGGTGAAGTTGAGATTTTGATTTTCTGAAGTGCTTATCTCACTGAAATAAGCATGTTATTAAAAACAGCATAAAAAAAATTCATTTGGTGAACTTGAGGTTTTTGACTTCTGAAGTGCTTATCTGACTCAAGTCAGCATGTTAGTCTAACCAACATCAAATGCTGAGTCATTTGGTGAAGTCGCGATTTCTGACTTGTGAAGTCCTTATATCACTGAAATAAACATGTTAGTCAAAACAACATTAATAATTGGGTGATTTGGCGAATTTCAGATTTTAGTCTTCTCAAGTGCTTTACTCACTGAAATAAGCATTTTAGTCCAACCAGCATCAAAACTTGAGTCATTTGGTGAGTTCAGATTGTGGGATTCTGAAGTGCTTATCTCACTGAAATAAGCATGTTAGTCAAAACAGCATTAACAATGAAGTAATTTGGTGAAGTTGATATTCTTGACTTCTGAAGTGCTCACCTCACTGAAATGAGCATTTTAGTCATACCAGCATGAAAAGTTGAGTGTTTTGGTGAAGTTGCGCTTCTGGTATTCTGATATGCATATCTAACTGAAATAAGCACGTTAGTCAAAACAACATCAAAAATTGAGTT
>NW_025974312.1:7273-7788 GCF_021869965.1 Rhincodon typus
CTGATTCAATTTTAACCCCACTGCGAAGACTCTTCTAAGGATGCCTAGCCTGAAGAAGTTACCCTCCTCCCTCCGGACAAACCTCAGGGGATCTCTCTCCCACTGCAACTCTCTCGTAATCTCTTCGGCCCTGAAACTGCTCGACCATGTCCTGAAGCAAACCAGGTACTACAGCCACATCACCTTTCTTAGTACCTGCCTACGGAACCAGATCATCCCCAATGGACTACAATCCACATTCAAGCCTTCCCAATTTGGCCCCAACCGTGACAATATCTACACTCATGGCATTGAGATCCTTCAGAAGTGTTTCTCCCTGCGACTCCTGAAACACACACTCGCAGCAATGCGCCGGCATCTCCAGGCACTACAATCAAGCCTACCCCAGCTCAGAGCCTCCCTCTCCCAGACCTGCAAAGGACCTCTCCTGTTTTTCATTCTTCGTAGGAAAAAGCATTTCTGATGGAAGGTCTAGGCCCGAAACGTCAGCCTCTCTGCTCCTATGATGCTGCTTG
>NW_025974312.1:7888-8560 GCF_021869965.1 Rhincodon typus
AAGGGTCTAGGCCCGAAACGTCAGCTTTCCTGCTCCTATGATGCTGCTTGGCCTGCTGTGTTCATCCAGCTCTACACCTTGTTACCTCATTTTGGGTCACATTCTGTTTGCATCCTGTTTGTTTAAAAATTAATCTTGGTAAATTAAATGCATGTTCTACATTGTATTTAGAGATGAAATTTGTCTTAATTTTACTTTTTCCTTATTACTATGTATGACGTCTGACATTGATATAGGCTCCATAGTCGGGTGACTTATAAAACTTTTCACTGTATTTTACATATAAAAGTACACGTGACAATAAATTTCTATTCTATTCATTTCTTTTTTCAGGTTTTAAAAGAAGTGACTGTAAAAGCCCAAGCTTCTGAGAAAGTAAAGGTGGAAGTTCAAAAGGTGAAGGACAAAGCTCAAGCCATTGTAGACAGTATATCTGCAGACAAGGCCATTGCAGAAGAGAAACTGGAAGCTGCCAAACCTGCCCTAGAGGAAGCTGAAGCAGCTCTGCAGGTAAATAAAGGTCACCTGCTGCTGAGAAGGTAGGAACTGTAGATGCTGGAGAATCTGAGATAACAGGGTGTAGAGCTGGATGAACACAGCAGACCAGTCAGCATCAGAGGAGCAGAAAGGCTGACGTTTCATTTCTGAAGAAGGGTCTAGGCCCGAAATCTT
>NW_025974313.1:0-6136 GCF_021869965.1 Rhincodon typus
ATCTCTCATTTCATGCTGAAACTGTTTTCCCCAAACCCACTCCATCAGTTCAAGATTGCACTCTAACCCGCCCTTCCAATTCAAACTCCACATTCCTCCTGCCCTACAGTTTAGGCTGCCACAGCCCTACACAACTAATGTACCTTAAAGTGCAGCTGTCAGTTTCTATGTTCTTTCCTCTCCCACTGCACCCCTTCCAACCAATTTACAATGCTAATGGATGTGATTCTAAGCATTGCATGCTGTGAATAATGGTCTTATTTTATGAGCTTGCCACCTCTAACAGAATGAATAAGATCACATCCAGGAGTAGCATCACTAAGATAGGATTTGGTACTCATGGTGAAAAGGTCTAAGCCTGTATTTGTCATTGACAGCGTGCCTCGGGCCACTGAAACATTGACTGTAAGCAGGAAACCAAAGAGTGAAATGTAGATTGCAGCAATGTTCCTCACTAAGCACAAAAAGAACAAGCACAGGGATTTTTCCCCTGCCTAGAGTAATTAAGACTATATACTTGTAGGCATCAAATGACAACGATCTCAACACCCCACCCCACCGCCCGCCTCCCCCACCTACCCACCTAAGTCCTTTTCCAGATGGCAGACCAATTTTCCTCATACCGTACAAGGCATGAGCTTAGTAAGTCAGCTACTGTTCATTCTCTAGGTTTCTCATTTCTGTTTTCTTAGCGATTGCTTGCTTGTGCTCATTAGTGGGAATAAGTGATGATTGAAAGCAATGATTTTCTGGATAGAAGTGAAAGATTTCCATTGGCAGAACGTAAATTGATGATATTTTAATTTCGGCAAATGACTGCTGAATAAATTCCTGAGAAAAGGAAATTTAAAACAAATTGTTTGAAGTTAGTTGCTTAACTTCCATGTAAAATGGAGAGAACAAAATGTCACCATTTGAGATATGGAAACCTTGTCTTCTGTTTATTTGTCCTTTGAGGCTATGGACTGCATTCATCACTTGGGATGTTTGGAAGGGTTCCAGAGGGTAGATCTGAAGGAAGCTGCTACCTGGAAGGTACATCTGCAAATAGGACTGGATGCAGATGATGATTGAATTTTGAATGAATTGTTGACTTGCGATTTCCTCTCCTTGTGTTTTCACTCTGCCTTTGATACATACTTGCTTACAAAGTAAGCTGTACCATTTTGTATTTGGTCATGCCTGGTTTAGCGATCCTGTGCCAGTTTCTCCCAGGACTCAATATCAATATCAAATCTTCTCAATGAAACCTTCAGAATTTCCTTGTAGCCCTTCATTTGATGTCATAACAGTGCAGCCCAGACCACGTTATCCACAGGAGATTTGTTTCTATCAGTAAGTGTCTGACATCCCAGTACATGGCTAGCTAAAATCAGTTGTGACGGTGACAATATGGTGTGGATATTTGGCATACCAGCTCATGGGCACTCCTCCATGTCTGGCATTTTGTCCTACCATCTGGTCATCAGATACTGAAGAAGGAAGCTTAAGTGGAAGTGATGAAACTTCTTGGCATGACTGTGATCCACAGTCCCAGTGTTGCATATAACAGAACATCAGCAGGGCCATTTATATTATGGAATAAAATTCTGAAGGGACTATTCATTCCATGACAGCCTGATCCCATTCCTCTATCATGCCAAACACCTCATTCTTCTCCCATATCTCCTTCTCATGCACTCATGAAGGATGTAGCACTTACATTTTTACTTCTTCCTTCCTCACTGTCCAAGAACACAAACTTTTGAAGCAGTGATTGTTTTTCTGGCTAGTCTTTGGTATTCACTGCTCACAATGTGGGTTGCTCTGCAATGGAGAGACCAAACACAGATAGGGTGGCTGATTTATGGAATGGCGTGGCTCAGTCCACAAACCGTCTGGCCACTTTCCATTTCAATCCACCACCCTGTTGTCATGCTCACATTTCCATCCCTGGTCTGCTGTAGTGCTCTAGTGAAGCCCAACACAAGCTGGATGAACAGCACCTTAGTTTCCAATTATCCACTTCGCAGCATTCTGGAGGAGGCTGTGATTAATCATGCACTCGGCATTTCTGGCTGAAGATGATTGTAAATGTTTCAGATTTATCGTTGGCACATTGGACTGGGGTCCCTGATCACTGATGATAAGGATACTTGTGAAACAGCCTCTCCCTGTTAGTTGGCTAATTGTCCATTATGATTTGTGACTAGATATGGCGGGACTGCAGAATTTATACCTGATCCATTTCCTGTGGGATTGCTTAGCTCTGTCTATCACTTGCTACTTCTGATGTAAGTCGTTCTGTGTTATAGCTTTATCAGGGTGAAACCTCATTTTTAAGTGTGCCTGGTGCTGCGTGATAATGGCAGAGCAGGGCCATGAGGTTACAGATTTTAGCTACTCCTGATGGTCCACAGAACCTCATGGATATCCAGTTTTGAGTTGCTGTATCTGTTTGAAATCTAACCCAATTAGCACATTGGTAATGCCACAAAACACAATGGGGGGAACTTGTCTCCAAAAGGATTGTGCAGTTGTCACTTCTACAAGTACTATCATGGATTTGCAACTGGTAAATTGGTGATGTTGAGATCAAAGAGATATTTCTCTCTTGCAGTTTACCACACTACCTGCCACAGTTATAGCCTAGCATCTATGTTCCTTAGGATGTGAACAGCTTGGTCTGTAGTCATGCTACTGAGCCACTGTTGGTGTTGCAAGTTAAATTTTTCCACCCCAGAGTACATTCAGTCTCCTTGTTAGCCTCAGTGTTTTATCCACGTGGTGTTCAACATTGAGGAGTACAGATTCATCACCTAAGGAAATGGGGATGCAACACATGGTAATAAACAGGACGTTTCCTCACTCATGTTTGACCTGATGTCATGTGACTTCAGGGGGTTTGAGGACTTCCAGATCAACTCCCTTCTGACTGTGTACCACTGTGCTGTCACCTCAGCTGGCTCCATCCTGTTGATATGATAAGACATATCTAGGGATGGTGATGGTGGTGTCTGGAGCATTGTCTGGAAGGTATAATTTACTGAGCATGATTATAGCAGGCTGTTGCATGACAAATCCTTTTGGAAATCTCTCCCAATGTTGGCACAAATCCCCAGTTGTTAGTAAGGGTTAGATTTGCCACTTGTGATTCTGATACCAAGGTCAATGCTGATGGTCCATCTGGTTTCATTTCCTTTTGCAGATTTTGTAGCAAATTGATATAATGTAGTGGCATTCCATATCACTTCTGTTGGTATTTAAGAGTCAACCACATTGCTGTGGGTCTGGAGTCACACGTAGGCCAAACCAGGTAAGGGCAGAAGAATTCCTTGCTGAAAGGAGATTAGCGAACCAGATGGGTTTTTTTTCAATAGTCAGCAATAGTTTCATTGTGGTCACTAGACTGGCTTTAAATTTCAGGTTAACTAATAAAATTTCAGTTTCACCAGCTGTCCCTGAGATTCAGAGCTGTCACTGTGTCTGATATCTGAACCAATAGCCTGGATCTCTAGACTAGTCCAGTGACACAACTACCACACAGTAAAGATTTGCAGTTATTAGGCAGCTTACTCCTCTTTATTCTCAGACTGATCTTCAAAGTCTACCGAAGACTACACTAGCTTTGGTAACTCTTGCGTGTGCCTTGTTATCAATATAGATAGCACAAGTTAATGTGTTATCAAGATAAGTAACTTGTCGACTGCTAACAGATTCTGGTCATTGTAGAAATACTGAACTTAATATCAGGCCTTTCTAGGCCAAGCCAGTACATTGCTTCCATTTACTCATGTTGTTTGCAAGACCAATGTTGGTACTTGCGTTGGAGAATTTAGTTCATGCTATGTTATAGGTCCATCTCTGAACTAGGAGCTTGTGCACAGTCATCACCAAATAGGAGTTTACAAATTCTGCCCTTGGATTTGTACTTCTGATATGAAAAGAGCACAGTGCAAATGCTATCCATTGTCATTGTGATCTGCTACACTCATAAAGTTAGCTCTAGATCTCAGTAATGTGGTAATCTCAGTAACTAAGTAGATCTTGGTCTAAATATATCTGTGGGATTGTGCTGTGCAGGGTATTTAAAAGGATCATTTTATTAACTTTCTGATGAATCTTGCACCAATCATTCTTTGTTGATACTGCCATACTGAGAACCATGTGTGAGAAGCTCCCAGGCTCATACTGTTGGACATGACCTTTTGAGGAGTGTAGGAGATAAAGCAGTCACTGGATTTTGCCAAGTTTGGATTTTCAAAACCTGCAAACTGTAGGAAGTAAGAGAATTTGCACACTCCTTTTCTGCAAACACATCCTGTTTCACTACAAAGTGGCAAAATGGTTACAATACCACTGAGAGTCCTATGGAGTTCACTCTGGTCAATGGACCGATAACGAACGAAGTCACCTTTATCATATTGGTTTCATGATGGTTTAATCGAGATGAGGGATTACTGGCAGCAGCGATCCATTTTACTTTAATGAAATGAAAAGATACACATCCCACACTTCCTTTGTTGGTATCAATAATGCTAAGCAACGACCAGCTCTTGGTGAAGAATAGTTGAGGGATAATTTATCCTGCATCAGGTACTCTAATTGAAAGGGAATGAATGATACTTAAACCCCCAGGCTTCAAATTTTATACATTATCAACTTTGTGCAATGTTGGTTTTATGATCTAAGTTAGAAATGACATATGGAAAAAATTAACCATTTTGAGGCATTTGAGGTAACTGCAAGCCTTTTGTCCTCAGGTTAAATACAATTCTTACAATTGCTCCCTCTCTTTCTCACTCTTGCTGTATGTCTCCCCCCATGGCCTAAACATTCTTTCCTTGCCTTTCAATCCAATACTTTGCTGTGCTCTCCTGAAAACATGGACTCTTGAAAGAATAAAGCCAGCCCATTACCTCAGCATTGAAACATGGGAAGTACTGAGAACAGGAATAAGAAGCAAAGTGACAAAACACTATGTTACTTGAGGGAAAGCTAATCCAGCCTAACATGAGGAACCTCAAATTCGGCTGAACTTTGTATTGGGCTACTCAAAAAGAGGCATTCATGGGATCTGCAGGAAGGTTTTAGAGCATCCTTTCACTCCTCCATTAATTAGTCCTATGATCAGAGCAGTTCATACTGCCCCCTGATCAGGACCCATCACAGTCAGCACCATATCGGAGGAAGGGGTGACTCTGCGTATCGGAGATGGTACTGTTATGTTATTGCACAGATCTTCAACTCTCAATAAAGGCAGCCAATAGCTAATATTGACAGGAATTATTTTATCACAGCAATAGGTAAAAGAGGCTCCATGAGGCTAGTTGCAAGTTATCTTGGAGCTAATCCTAGTCTTTCCACCAGGAAATCTTTCAATGGGTGGCGGGACAGGGAGGGTGTATGGGTGGATGCAAGGCTGTAGTAAATGTACTGCCCCTCCAGCTACAACGCAGGGAGGTAAATCAGTGTCCAGGGCTCTAGAATCGATTCCAGCCTTGGGTGACTGTCTGTGTGGAGTTTGCACATTCTCCCTGTGTCTGCATGAATTTCCACCAGGTGCCCCGATTTCCTTCCACAGTCCAAAGATGTGCAGGTTAGCTGGATTAGCCACGTGGCAATCTGGAGCTGCAGGGTGGGAGTCGGGGCCTGGGTTTGTGCAGACTCGATGGACCGAATGGCCTCTTTCAGCACTCTAGGGATTCTATGACTCTCTCTCCAGAACCAGAGCACTGTTAATGTATGTGAATTGGGGTCCTATGACATGCATTATTGCAATTTAAAATTACTTGAATTAATGCATATGGCCTTTATTAGAAGGCTACATCGAAATGGCTGTAGGCATGACTGCACCTCCTCTACCTGGACACAGTGTCAGGCCAGATTAGGCCATCATAAGGGCCTGGTCCATCCACTGAAATTACAACGATCTACTCAACTTATTTACAGAGCAGTGGTGGGATTTCTAGCTTCACCCCAAACCCCACACTTTCTTTCCCTAATCTCCCTACACCCCAGTAGATAATCTTTCTGCTAGCATTTCTATTACTCGCTGGCAACTTCCCAATTGTATTTTACTGATGCTGGGCCATGAAAATGGCTTAGGCCTCTGATGAACCACAGCAGGAAAGTGGACTCCAACCACACCCGACCT
>NW_025974313.1:6146-8560 GCF_021869965.1 Rhincodon typus
GTAGTGGTGAGTATTTACAGCTACAGTGAGTGGGAGAATCAGGCTAGCATCAGAAGAGAAATACAATTGCAGCGTGGTCGATCATTACTGAGGCAATGAGAAAACTAGCTAGACCTCTTGGAGATGAACCCTTCATGAAACTCAGCTAAAGTGACCATTAAGCAGAATATGGGAAGATTCTGCCCTCACAACTGCAACATTTGTTGGAAAATACTGGAACTCATATGCTCTTAATTAGTCCCAATTGCCCATTATACTTGGACTCACTGATTTGCATCAACTGTCAGCTCAGCACAGCCTTGACTCTAAAATTCTCATCCCTGTTTTCAATGTCCTTGTTATTCCCTATCTTTATAATTTCCTCCAGCCTTACTCTACGCTTCATCAACTCTGGTTTTTTATGCACTAGTAGCAGCTGTTGCAACAGCTATCTACCCCCTGAGATCCTGCACTCCATCACTACACCTCTGCATCTCTCTACTTCTCACTTCTTAAAGACACTCCTACCTCTTCACCTAAGGTTTTGGTCACCTGTCCTAACACCTCCTCATGTAACTCGGTATTAACTCATGTAACTGCATTAAATTTAGTTTGGTAAGGTTTCCTGCAAAGTAGAAACGCTGAGGCATTTAACTGGTGCTACTTAAATGCACGCTCTTGTTATCGTGAAGAAGATTAAACGTTAAACACGCAGTTCAAACGTGGAGATAAAAGGACAAACTAGTGAGTCAGCCTCTCCATACCACCTAATGGAAAGATTCCAATTCTCCTCTGATTTATATCAAATATATACTCAAGGAGCAAGAAGGGTCGTGTTTGCCGTTCCATAAAAATCATCTGGTGGGAAAAGTAAAACAAAAGTTTCAGAGGCTGCTGAAACTGAGTATTTTGAGTGACTGGGTGACTTCCAGATATATCCAGAGCAAGTGTCACAACCCTTCAATGTGACTTCCCACCCAGCAACTTATTGAAACTGAATAGGCAAATACTTCAAACAGCAGAGAAAAATAGACTGGGACTGCATCTCATTTAAAAGCAAAGTTAACCATTAAATGAAAATGTTATGCACTGCCAGGCAAGTAATGGAAATTCGTAATTTTCCCATTTAAGGGATAGCAGCACTGACAAAAATGTGTTAATATAATGAACAGATCTTTCATCTGCATGGTGAAAGATGAAAATGAGTAAAATAACATTGTTCTAATTTAAGCATGCTGATCCCTAACAGCTGAAAGCTTAGTTATAATGAAAGATATTTGGCATTTTAGCTGAGAATTGAGATAATTAATGCAAAGAAGAGACTACATACAGAAAGTTAAAAGTACATGGATAGTTCAGGGATAGTAGGAACTGCAGATGCTGGAGAATCCGAGACAACAAGTTGCAGGGCTGGATGAACACAGCAGGCCAAGCAGCATCATAGGAGCAGAGAGGCTGACGTTTCGGGCCTAGACCCTTCATCAGAAAAGGGGGAGGGGAAGGGGGTTTTGAAATAAATAGGGAGAGAGTGGGAGGCGGATAGAAGAGGGATAGAGGAGAGGATAGGTGGAGAGGAAACAAACAGGTCGAAGAGGCGGGGATGGAGCCAGTAAAGGTGAGTGTAGGTAGGGAGTTAGGAAGGGGATAGGTCAGTCCAGGGAGGACGGACAGGTCAAGGGGGCGGGATGAGGTTGGTCGGTAGGAGATGGAGGTGCGGCTTGAGGTGGGAGGAGGGGATAGGTGGGAGGAAGAACAGGTTAGGGAGGCAGGGATGAGCTGGACTGGTTTTGGGATGCGGTAGGGGGAGGGGAGATTTTGAAACTTGTGAAATCCACATTGATACCATTGGGCTGCAGGGTTCCCAAGCGGAATATGAGTTGCTGTTCCTGCAACCTTCGGGTGGCATCGTTGTGGCACTGCAGGAGGCCCAGGATGGACATGTCGTCTGAGGAATGGGAGGGGGAGTTGAAATGGTTCGCGACTGGGAGGTGCAGTTGTTTGTTGCGAACCGATCGTAGGTGTTCTGCAAAGCGGTCCCCGAGTCTCCGCTTGGTTTCCCCGATGTAGAGGAAGCCACACCGGGTACAGCGGATGCAGTATACCACATTGGCAGATGTGCAGGTGAACATCTGCTTGATGTGGAAAGTCTTCTTGGGGCCTGGGATGGGGGTGAGGGAGGAGGTATGGGGGCAGGTGTAGCACTTCCTGCGGTTGCAGGGAAAAGTGCCGGGTGTGGTGGAGCTGGAGGGGAGTGTGGAGCGGACAAGGGAGTCACGGAGAGAGTTGTCCCTCCGGAAAGCAGATAAGGGTGGGGAGGGAAAGATGTCTTTGGTGGTGGGGTCGGATTGCAGATGGCGGAAGTGTCGGAGGATGATGCGTTGGATCCGGAGGTTGGTGGGGTGGTACGTGAGGACGAGGGGGATTCTTTTTTGGTT
>NW_025974314.1:0-313 GCF_021869965.1 Rhincodon typus
GTGGGGAGAGAGTGAGGACGGCAGGGTGAGAGAGGGAGCAGTGTTGAGAGAGTGAGGAGTGGAGGGGTGAGAGGGATAGGGTGAGGAGTGGAGAGAGGGCGAGGAGTGGGGAGAAGATTGGTGAGAGAGGGAGGAGTGGTGAGAGAGGGAGAGGGAGGACGTGGGTGAGAGAGTGGTGGCAGAGGAGAGACGGAGGAGGAGGTGGTGGGGGAAGGGAGGAGGAGGAGGTGGTGGGGAGGGGGGGGGGAGGGAGGAGGAGGAGGGGGGGGGGGGGGGAGGGGGGAGGGAGGAGGAGGGGGGGGGGGGGGGGGTG
>NW_025974314.1:413-8559 GCF_021869965.1 Rhincodon typus
GGAGGGGGAAGGGAGGAGGAGGAGGTGGTGGGGGAGGGAGGGGGAAGGGAGGAGGAGGAGGTGGTGGGGGAGGGAGGGGGAAGGGAGGAGGAGGAGGTGGTGGGGGAGGGAGGGGGAAGGGAGGAGGAGGAGGTGGTGGGGGAGGGAGGGGGAAGGGAGGAGGAGGAGGTGGTGGGGGAGGGAGGGGGAAGGGAGGAGGAGGAGGTGGTGGGGGAGGGAGGGGGAAGGGAGGAGGAGGAGGTGGTGGGGGAGGGAGGGGGAAGGGAGGAGGAGGAGGTGGTGGGGGAGGGAGGGGGAAGAGAGGAGGAGGAGGTGGTGGGGGAGGGAGGGGGAAGGGAGGAGGAGGTGGTGTGGGGAGGGGGCAGGAAGAGGAGGGGTGGGGAGGAGTGGGAGGAGAAGGTGTTGTTGGGAGGAGAAGGGGTTGTTGGGAGGAGGGTAGGACGTGGGAGGAGGAAGGGGAGGAGGAAAGTGGATTTGGCAAGGAGGAGAGGTGTGCAAAGGGTGGGGTCCGGGAAAGAGGCAGAAGTTCAGTTCTGGGAGGGAAGAGGTGGTGGAGAGGAGGCGGGAGAGAGATGTGGGAGGAGAGTGGGTGTAGGGTGGGGAGAGGTAGTTGATAGGAGAGGGGTAGAGGTGACGCAGGTACTAGCGGGGAGGTCGGGAAAGTTGAGGGAAGGAGAGGTAAGGGGGGAGACCAAGCCGGGGCAAGGTGATGGGGGTAGAGCAAGGAGGGAAAGATACAGCATCGATGGGAAAAAGGATAGATATGGGATGATAAAGAAATAAAAATAACAGAGAAGGAAAGACTGAGAGAGTGAGAGAAAGAGAGAGTTAGATGAAAAAAAAGGAGGGCACGAGAGAAGATGGAAAGAAATAGCAAAGAGAGAGAGAGACACACAAACGGGTGAGTGAAAAGGGAGAGAGAGCAAGAGAAAAGCGTTAGGTTTGAGAGAAAGAGAACACGAGTTTAGTGCGCGAATGAGTGAGAGACAGAGCAAAGTGGGAGAACGATACACAGGAGTGAAAAGGAGTAAGGGGAGGGGATTAAGATTGGCAGGATGACTTTTAACATCTGTAGGAATCGTGGGATTTATGATCAGAAGTCGATCAAAACTTGTTCTTCCTTCTTTAACTTGTGTATCTTGCTTCATGTTGCTGTTGCTGACTTTCACACTATCTCGGGATTAAAGCTGTGTTCTACCTGTCTCTCATACTACATCAGGCAGTGCATATATATTGAACATCCAGGAGCTCTGGAGTTTTACCTTATTGTGAATTGTTCTACACCTACAGCCCATTTCTGCAATTAAAAAGAAATGTAAAGGAGGCAAAACCCTCTTTTTATTTTTGTAAATCATGATCCATGTCTGATTTGGTGTGGTTCTCATTCATTACTTTATCGCACTCTGCTGTCATGAAAAGACTAGGATAAAACAAATTGCAAAGACTACGTATAAATTGTCAATTAACTAATGAATGAGAACCGCACCAAAGCAGACATGGATCATGATTTACAAAATAAAAGAGGGTTTTGCCTCCTTTACATTATTTCTGAAAGTATTATATATCCAAAGCAAACTTTTGGATATGGGGGAGCATATATTCACTTACGCAAACTATCGTTCTCTGCTGTGAATGGCATGAAAAGATTAGGATAAAACAAATTGCAAAGACTACATATAAATTGTCAGTTGTATGCGGAGGTGAATATAGGTTCCCTATATCCAAAAGTTTACTGTGGATATATAATACCTTCAGAAATAATAATTCCTGTAACAGGAATAATAATTCCCCTAAAGAAAAAATGGGGAGAATAGAAAAAAATTGGACCGCGCTTGAAAGAAAGGAATATTAAATGGAAAATGAGATTAGATGAAGTATGCGGGTGTGGGGAGTGAGATGGACTGTGTTGGAATATTTTATTAATTGAACAATTGGGAAATCAAGTATTAATGTCCAGTTGGTGCAGAATTCACTAATTTGAACTAGGCATAAGTTAGTGCAGTAGTATTGGCGAAATGGTGCTGTGAACTTTGGTTTAGTGGTCTTGGTTCAAAATACCCTGTTCTCAAATAGTGATAAGACTTGGTCTCTAAGGTTAAGTTACCAGTTGACATTCAGAGCTTACAATCAAGAATGTAGAACAGGTTGATGCATATATCAAGAATAACCTGGAAGGACCAGTTCATACACTCTCTAAAAATCAGTTTTTGTGTAAAATCAGTTGACATAACAAGGAGTATCCCCTCAGAACCCGGTTCTGAGGAAGGGTCACCAGAACTGAAACGTTAACTCTGATTTTTTTCTTCACAGATGCTGCCAGACCTGCTGAGCTTTTCCAATGACTTCTGTTTTTGTTCCTGATTTACAGCATCTGCAGTTCTTTCGGTTTTTAATGAGTATCCCCTCACTGTTTCTTGCTTTGATATCAGTTACTAATCATGACCCATTTCACTTGGCAGACACTATGGAAACAGGATTTCACTATAGAACATTGTTTGTAAGAATGTCTCTGAGGAACTGCAATTTACAAAGAGCTTTTCATCTGACTGCCTGCTCCTGATGTTTGGTGAGGAAACTAAGCTTGGTGGACCATTTTACTAACACAATGCTCTAGGCTTGATTTGTCATTGCAGGTTTTCTTGTCCTTATCACTTTCTTACTAAGTGCACTGCTTCTTGCTGGCGTACAGTTCCATGGCTATGAGCCATCAGGGATGTCATTGACATGGCTGGTCTTTGTGAGCAAATGAGGCCATTGTCAGCAATGAGATAGAGGTTATACTGCAACAGTAATTATGCAATGCTGTAGTGCAGAATTACAGTCAACTCTGCTAAATGAATTTAGTAAGATGTTTTCTCTCAAATTCTCCAACTTTCTCTACTTCTGTCAGCAGAGTTTGTGAAAAGTCATCTCTCCTCAGCTGAAGTTACCGTTCAACTGTATTTGATGGGACTCCCCTGCCCCTGCCCCTGCCCCGCCCCTACTTCATTCTGTCTGAGTGGTAGGGATTCCCTTCTCTTTGCCTTCCATCCCACTCAACTATCTATTTACTAAATTAGTCGAAATTTACCTTACTTGCAAGATGATCTCACCCCCTCCCCTCAAGCACATCTTCTCCCTCGTCTCTACCATCATACCCGTTCACCACGCAGTCAAGCACTTGTTTGTTCTTCACCACCTAATATCATTATTCAGGTCCCAACACACCTTCCAGGTAAGGTAAGAATTCATGTACACATAGAACATAAAACAATACAGCAGAGGAACAGGTCCTTCAGCACACTATTTCTGCACCAACCATGATGCTATCTAAATTAATCCCACCTGCCCGCACGTGGTCACATCCCTGTATTCTCTGGCTGTTCATGTGTCTATTTAAATGCCACTTAAACATTATCTGTATTGTTTCTGCGTCTACCACCTCCACAGGCATCGCATTCCAGTTACCTACTACCCTCTGTGTAAAAAAACTTCCTTGCACATCTCTTCCAAACTTTCCACCTCACCTTAAACCTATGCCTCCGAGTATTTGACATTACTACACTGGGAAAGAGACTCTAACAATCCACCCCATCCATGCCTGTCAATTTTATACACTTCTGTCTGTTCACCCCTCGGCCGCCAATGCTTTCACAAAAACAATCAAAGTTTGTCCAGCCTCTCTTTATAGCTAATACATTCCAATCCAGGCAGTATCCTGGTAAACTTCTTCTGCGCTGATTGCAAAATCTCCACATCCTTCCTACAGGGCGTCATCCAGAATTTTGCACAATGTAGCCTGACCAAAGCCTTATTCAGTTGCAACATGACTTTGCCAACTTTTATACTCAGTGCCCCGACTGATAAAGGCAGTATGCTGTATGTTTTCTTTACTACCTTATTACACTTGGGGTCCATGTCCATAGCTCCCTGAAAGTGGAAACACAAGATCCCTCTGTATATCCAGGGTGCAGCCATTTACTGTATACCTTCCTCTTGCATTTGACCCCCCCCAAAATGCCTCACCTCTCACTTGTCCCAATTAAACTCCATCTGCCATTTCTCCGCCCAACATTCCAGCTACATTATTTGATATCTTTCCTCACTACTACAAATTCACCAATTTTTGTGTCAGCTGTTTGAGGGTAAATCCACATTTGATATGTGGGAGGCTTTTAAAGAGAGGTTGATTAGAGTGCAGGACAGACATGTCCCTGTGAAAATAAGGGATAGAAAGGGCAAGATTAGGGAACTATGGATGACAGGTGAAATTGTGAGATGAGCAAAGAGGAAAAAGGAAGCATACATAAGGTCTAGGCGACTGAAAACAGACAAAACTTTGGAAGCATATCGGGAAAGTAGGACCAATCTGAAACGAGGAATTAAGAGGGCTAAAAGGGGTCATGAAATATCTTTAGCAAACAGGGTTAAGGAAAATCCCAAAGCCTTTTATTCATACATAAGGAGCAAGAGGGGAACTAGAGAAAGGGTTGGCCCACTCAAGGACAAAGGAGGAAAGTTATGCGAGGAGTCAGAGAAAATGAGGGAGATTCTTAATGAGTACTTTGCGTTGGTATTCACTGACGAGAGGGACATGATTGATGTTGAGGTTAGGGATAGATGTTTGATTACTCTAGGTCAAGTGGGTATGAGGAGGGGGGAAGTGTTGGGTATTCTAAAAGGCATTAGGGTGGACAAGTCCCCAGGTCCAGATGGGATCTATCCCAGGTTACTGAGGGAAGCGAGAGAGGAAATAGCTGGGGCCTTAACAGATATCTTTGCAGCATCCTTGAGCACGGGTGAGGTCCCGGACGACTGGAGAATTGCTAATGTTGTCCCCTTGTTTAAGAAGGGTAGCAAGGATAATCCAGGTAATTATAGACCAGTGAGCCTGATGTCAGTGGTGGGGAAACTGCTGGAGAAGATACTGAGGGATAGAATCTATTTACATTTGGAAGAAAATGGGCTTATTAGTGATAGGCAGCATGGTTTTGTACAGGGAAGGTCATGTCTTACCAACTTGATAGAATTCTTTGAGGAAGTGACAAAGTTGATAGATGAGGGAAGGGCTGTAGATGTCATATACATGGACTTCAGTAAGGCATTTGATAAGGTTCCCCATGGTAAGCTGATGGAGAAAGTGAAGTCGCATGGGGTCCAGGGTGTACTAGCTAGATGAATAGAGAACTGGCTGGGCAATAGGAGACAGAGAGTTGTAGTGGAAGGGAGTTTCTCAAAGTGGAGAACTGTGACCAGTGGTATTCCACAGGGATCTGTGTTGGGACCACTGTTGTTTGTGATATACATAAATGATCTGGAGGAAGGTATAGATGGTCTGATTAGCAAGTTTTCAGATGACAGTAAGATTGGTGGAGTAGCAGATAGTGAAGGGGACTATCGGAGAATGCAGCAGAATATAGATAGATTGGAGAGTTGGGCGGAGAAATGGCAGATGGAGTTCAATCCAGGCAAATGCAAGGTGATGCATTTTGGAAGATCCAATTCAGGAGCGAACTATACAGTAAATGGAAAAGCCCTGGGGAAAATTAATGCACAGAGAGATCTGGGTGTTCAGGTCCATTGTATCCTGAAAGTGGCAACGCAGGTCGATAGAGTGGTCAAGAAGGCATACAGCATGCTTTCATTCATCGGACAGGGTATTGAGTACAAGAGTTGGCAGGTCATGTTACAGTTGTTTTGGACTTTGGTTCGACCACATTTGGAATACTGCGTACAGTTCTGGTCGCCACATTACCAAAAGGATGTGAATGCTTTGGAGAGGGTGCAGAGGAGGTTCACCAGGATGTTGCCTGGTATGGAGGGCGCTAGCTATGAAGAGAGGTTGAGTAGATTAGGATTATTTACATTAGAAAGACGGAGGTTGAGGGCGGACCTGATTGAGGTCTACAAAATCATGAGAGGTATAGACAGGATGGATAGCAAGAAGCTTTTTCCCAGAGTGGGGGACTCCATTACTAGGGGTCATGATTTCAAAGTGAGAGGGGAAAAGTTTAAGGGAGATATGCGTGGAAAGTTCTTTACGCAGAGGGTGGTGGGTGCCTGGAATG
Source organism: Rhincodon typus (assembly GCF_021869965.1). NCBI lineage: Eukaryota > Metazoa > Chordata > Chondrichthyes > Orectolobiformes > Rhincodontidae > Rhincodon > Rhincodon typus. Next base: position 6,461 of record NW_025974314.1, read on the forward strand.
CGTTGCCGGCGGAGGTGGTAGAAGTGGGCACGATAGCGTCATTTAAGATGTATCTAGACAGATACATGAATGGGCAGGGAGCAGAGGGATACAGATCCTTGGAAAATAGGCGACAGGTTTAGATAGAGGATCTGGATCGGCGCAGGGTTTGAGGGCCAAAGGACCTGTTCCTGTGCTGTAATTTTCTTTGTTCTTGTTCTTTGAGGGCATCCTTCAACACCTTCAGGTGTCTGTCTCATTCCTCCTCATCCAAACAGATCTTGTGTATGCGTAGGGCTTGTCCGTAGGGGATTGCTGTTCTAATATGTTTAGGATGGAAGCTAGAGAAATGCAGCATCTTGCAGAAGAATGAGGTACAGAACTGTCCTTCCTTGATGGAGATGCGTGTGTCCAAGAACAAGACTGATTCTAAAGAGTAGTCCATGGTAAGTCTGATGGTGGGATGAAACTTGTTGATATTGCTATGTAGTTGTTTCAGTGATTCCTCACCGTGAGTCCAAAGGAAGAAAGTATCATCAATGTATCTGGTGTATAGCATTGGTTGTAGGTTCTGTGCACCAAAGAAGTCTTGTTCGAACCTGTGCATGAACATGTTGGCATATTGGGGAGCAAATCTGGTCCCTAAGGCTGTTCCGTGTGTCTGAATGAAGAACTGGTTGTCAAAGGTGAAGACATTGTAGTTGAGGATGAAGCGGATGAGTTGTAAGATGGCGTTAGGAAATTGGCAATTTGTGGTATTGAGTACTGAGGCTGTTGCAGCGATGCCGTCATCTTGGGGGATGCTGGTGTAGAGTGTCGAAATGTCCATTGAGACAAGGAATGTTCCTGATTTGACTGGTCTGTGGGTGCTGAGTTTCTCTAAGAAATCTGTAGTGTCACAACAGAAGCTGGAGGTTCCCGGTACAATGGGTTTCAAAATGTCCTTGACATAACCAGAGAGGTTCTCACCAGGGTCCCATTGCCTGATACGATGGGACATCCAGGTGTGTTGGCTTTGTATATCTTTGTATATCTCCAGAAGGTAGTAGAAGTCACCTACGTGGGAAGTACGCAGGATGAGAGTGCATAGAGTACTCTGAAGGACTGGACCAAAAGTTTTGACCAGTCTGTACAGTTGACGGGTGTGTTCTTTGGTCGGATCGGCAGGTAGATCTCAACCTCCTCAGAAGAGAAACACGGGATATGTCCCATAGGGTGTCCTTCATCATGCAGTACTTCCCAGGAACAGAGAAACTACACCATGTTCTTCACAGCCTTCAACACATTATCAATGATGATGAGCATCTCGCCAAGATCTTCCCCACGCCTCCACTTCTCGCCTTCAAACAACCACCAAACCCTAAACAGACCACTGTTCGCAGCAAATTACCCAGCCTTCAGGACAACATCGACCTCAACACTATATAACCCTGTCATGGCAACCTCTGCAAGATATGTCAGATCTTCAACATGGGTCCCACCATCACCACCCACCACATGCACGGCAGATACTGGTGTGACTCGGCCAACGTTGTCTATCTCATATGCTGCAGGCAAGGATGCCCCGAGGCATGGTATATTGGTGAGACCATGCAGACGCTATGACCACTGATGAATGGACACAACAACAGGGTAACAACCGTCAGACAGGGATGTTCCCTCCCAATGGGGGAACACTTCAGCAGGCAAGGACATTTGGCCCTGGATCTTCGGGTAAATGTTCTCCAAGGCGGACTTCGGGATACACAACAATGCAGAGTCCCCGAGCAGAGGCTGATAGCCAAGTTCAGTACCCATGAGGACGGCCTCAACTGGGATTCATGTCACACTACAGGTGACCCCACCACACTATACTCTCTCTCTCTCTCTTTCTCTCACACACACAGACACACACACACACATGAATCTATGGGGTGAATTTGTATTTGCAGATACAATCTCTTTTGTTCAAAAAGCACAATTTATAGACAGTCAATGTGGCGTTTTATAAATTCCTACTTTAGAAATAAACCAGTCTGACTCCAAACCAAAACACAAACAGATTCTAAACAAAGCTAATATGCATTGTCCGACGTAAAATGTTACCTCTTCTTTACGCTGATAAAACCTTTAGTTTTCTC
>NW_025974315.1:0-313 GCF_021869965.1 Rhincodon typus
GTGGGGAGAGAGTGAGGACGGCAGGGTGAGAGAGGGAGCAGTGTTGAGAGAGTGAGGAGTGGAGGGGTGAGAGGGATAGGGTGAGGAGTGGAGAGAGGGCGAGGAGTGGGGAGAAGATTGGTGAGAGAGGGAGGAGTGGTGAGAGAGGGAGAGGGAGGACGTGGGTGAGAGAGTGGTGGCAGAGGAGAGACGGAGGAGGAGGTGGTGGGGGAAGGGAGGAGGAGGAGGTGGTGGGGAGGGGGGGGGGAGGGAGGAGGAGGAGGGGGGGGGGGGGGGAGGGGGGAGGGAGGAGGAGGGGGGGGGGGGGGGGGTG
>NW_025974315.1:413-8559 GCF_021869965.1 Rhincodon typus
GGAGGGGGAAGGGAGGAGGAGGAGGTGGTGGGGGAGGGAGGGGGAAGGGAGGAGGAGGAGGTGGTGGGGGAGGGAGGGGGAAGGGAGGAGGAGGAGGTGGTGGGGGAGGGAGGGGGAAGGGAGGAGGAGGAGGTGGTGGGGGAGGGAGGGGGAAGGGAGGAGGAGGAGGTGGTGGGGGAGGGAGGGGGAAGGGAGGAGGAGGAGGTGGTGGGGGAGGGAGGGGGAAGGGAGGAGGAGGAGGTGGTGGGGGAGGGAGGGGGAAGGGAGGAGGAGGAGGTGGTGGGGGAGGGAGGGGGAAGAGAGGAGGAGGAGGTGGTGGGGGAGGGAGGGGGAAGGGAGGAGGAGGTGGTGTGGGGAGGGGGCAGGAAGAGGAGGGGTGGGGAGGAGTGGGAGGAGAAGGTGTTGTTGGGAGGAGAAGGGGTTGTTGGGAGGAGGGTAGGACGTGGGAGGAGGAAGGGGAGGAGGAAAGTGGATTTGGCAAGGAGGAGAGGTGTGCAAAGGGTGGGGTCCGGGAAAGAGGCAGAAGTTCAGTTCTGGGAGGGAAGAGGTGGTGGAGAGGAGGCGGGAGAGAGATGTGGGAGGAGAGTGGGTGTAGGGTGGGGAGAGGTAGTTGATAGGAGAGGGGTAGAGGTGACGCAGGTACTAGCGGGGAGGTCGGGAAAGTTGAGGGAAGGAGAGGTAAGGGGGGAGACCAAGCCGGGGCAAGGTGATGGGGGTAGAGCAAGGAGGGAAAGATACAGCATCGATGGGAAAAAGGATAGATATGGGATGATAAAGAAATAAAAATAACAGAGAAGGAAAGACTGAGAGAGTGAGAGAAAGAGAGAGTTAGATGAAAAAAAAGGAGGGCACGAGAGAAGATGGAAAGAAATAGCAAAGAGAGAGAGAGACACACAAACGGGTGAGTGAAAAGGGAGAGAGAGCAAGAGAAAAGCGTTAGGTTTGAGAGAAAGAGAACACGAGTTTAGTGCGCGAATGAGTGAGAGACAGAGCAAAGTGGGAGAACGATACACAGGAGTGAAAAGGAGTAAGGGGAGGGGATTAAGATTGGCAGGATGACTTTTAACATCTGTAGGAATCGTGGGATTTATGATCAGAAGTCGATCAAAACTTGTTCTTCCTTCTTTAACTTGTGTATCTTGCTTCATGTTGCTGTTGCTGACTTTCACACTATCTCGGGATTAAAGCTGTGTTCTACCTGTCTCTCATACTACATCAGGCAGTGCATATATATTGAACATCCAGGAGCTCTGGAGTTTTACCTTATTGTGAATTGTTCTACACCTACAGCCCATTTCTGCAATTAAAAAGAAATGTAAAGGAGGCAAAACCCTCTTTTTATTTTTGTAAATCATGATCCATGTCTGATTTGGTGTGGTTCTCATTCATTACTTTATCGCACTCTGCTGTCATGAAAAGACTAGGATAAAACAAATTGCAAAGACTACGTATAAATTGTCAATTAACTAATGAATGAGAACCGCACCAAAGCAGACATGGATCATGATTTACAAAATAAAAGAGGGTTTTGCCTCCTTTACATTATTTCTGAAAGTATTATATATCCAAAGCAAACTTTTGGATATGGGGGAGCATATATTCACTTACGCAAACTATCGTTCTCTGCTGTGAATGGCATGAAAAGATTAGGATAAAACAAATTGCAAAGACTACATATAAATTGTCAGTTGTATGCGGAGGTGAATATAGGTTCCCTATATCCAAAAGTTTACTGTGGATATATAATACCTTCAGAAATAATAATTCCTGTAACAGGAATAATAATTCCCCTAAAGAAAAAATGGGGAGAATAGAAAAAAATTGGACCGCGCTTGAAAGAAAGGAATATTAAATGGAAAATGAGATTAGATGAAGTATGCGGGTGTGGGGAGTGAGATGGACTGTGTTGGAATATTTTATTAATTGAACAATTGGGAAATCAAGTATTAATGTCCAGTTGGTGCAGAATTCACTAATTTGAACTAGGCATAAGTTAGTGCAGTAGTATTGGCGAAATGGTGCTGTGAACTTTGGTTTAGTGGTCTTGGTTCAAAATACCCTGTTCTCAAATAGTGATAAGACTTGGTCTCTAAGGTTAAGTTACCAGTTGACATTCAGAGCTTACAATCAAGAATGTAGAACAGGTTGATGCATATATCAAGAATAACCTGGAAGGACCAGTTCATACACTCTCTAAAAATCAGTTTTTGTGTAAAATCAGTTGACATAACAAGGAGTATCCCCTCAGAACCCGGTTCTGAGGAAGGGTCACCAGAACTGAAACGTTAACTCTGATTTTTTTCTTCACAGATGCTGCCAGACCTGCTGAGCTTTTCCAATGACTTCTGTTTTTGTTCCTGATTTACAGCATCTGCAGTTCTTTCGGTTTTTAATGAGTATCCCCTCACTGTTTCTTGCTTTGATATCAGTTACTAATCATGACCCATTTCACTTGGCAGACACTATGGAAACAGGATTTCACTATAGAACATTGTTTGTAAGAATGTCTCTGAGGAACTGCAATTTACAAAGAGCTTTTCATCTGACTGCCTGCTCCTGATGTTTGGTGAGGAAACTAAGCTTGGTGGACCATTTTACTAACACAATGCTCTAGGCTTGATTTGTCATTGCAGGTTTTCTTGTCCTTATCACTTTCTTACTAAGTGCACTGCTTCTTGCTGGCGTACAGTTCCATGGCTATGAGCCATCAGGGATGTCATTGACATGGCTGGTCTTTGTGAGCAAATGAGGCCATTGTCAGCAATGAGATAGAGGTTATACTGCAACAGTAATTATGCAATGCTGTAGTGCAGAATTACAGTCAACTCTGCTAAATGAATTTAGTAAGATGTTTTCTCTCAAATTCTCCAACTTTCTCTACTTCTGTCAGCAGAGTTTGTGAAAAGTCATCTCTCCTCAGCTGAAGTTACCGTTCAACTGTATTTGATGGGACTCCCCTGCCCCTGCCCCTGCCCCGCCCCTACTTCATTCTGTCTGAGTGGTAGGGATTCCCTTCTCTTTGCCTTCCATCCCACTCAACTATCTATTTACTAAATTAGTCGAAATTTACCTTACTTGCAAGATGATCTCACCCCCTCCCCTCAAGCACATCTTCTCCCTCGTCTCTACCATCATACCCGTTCACCACGCAGTCAAGCACTTGTTTGTTCTTCACCACCTAATATCATTATTCAGGTCCCAACACACCTTCCAGGTAAGGTAAGAATTCATGTACACATAGAACATAAAACAATACAGCAGAGGAACAGGTCCTTCAGCACACTATTTCTGCACCAACCATGATGCTATCTAAATTAATCCCACCTGCCCGCACGTGGTCACATCCCTGTATTCTCTGGCTGTTCATGTGTCTATTTAAATGCCACTTAAACATTATCTGTATTGTTTCTGCGTCTACCACCTCCACAGGCATCGCATTCCAGTTACCTACTACCCTCTGTGTAAAAAAACTTCCTTGCACATCTCTTCCAAACTTTCCACCTCACCTTAAACCTATGCCTCCGAGTATTTGACATTACTACACTGGGAAAGAGACTCTAACAATCCACCCCATCCATGCCTGTCAATTTTATACACTTCTGTCTGTTCACCCCTCGGCCGCCAATGCTTTCACAAAAACAATCAAAGTTTGTCCAGCCTCTCTTTATAGCTAATACATTCCAATCCAGGCAGTATCCTGGTAAACTTCTTCTGCGCTGATTGCAAAATCTCCACATCCTTCCTACAGGGCGTCATCCAGAATTTTGCACAATGTAGCCTGACCAAAGCCTTATTCAGTTGCAACATGACTTTGCCAACTTTTATACTCAGTGCCCCGACTGATAAAGGCAGTATGCTGTATGTTTTCTTTACTACCTTATTACACTTGGGGTCCATGTCCATAGCTCCCTGAAAGTGGAAACACAAGATCCCTCTGTATATCCAGGGTGCAGCCATTTACTGTATACCTTCCTCTTGCATTTGACCCCCCCCAAAATGCCTCACCTCTCACTTGTCCCAATTAAACTCCATCTGCCATTTCTCCGCCCAACATTCCAGCTACATTATTTGATATCTTTCCTCACTACTACAAATTCACCAATTTTTGTGTCAGCTGTTTGAGGGTAAATCCACATTTGATATGTGGGAGGCTTTTAAAGAGAGGTTGATTAGAGTGCAGGACAGACATGTCCCTGTGAAAATAAGGGATAGAAAGGGCAAGATTAGGGAACTATGGATGACAGGTGAAATTGTGAGATGAGCAAAGAGGAAAAAGGAAGCATACATAAGGTCTAGGCGACTGAAAACAGACAAAACTTTGGAAGCATATCGGGAAAGTAGGACCAATCTGAAACGAGGAATTAAGAGGGCTAAAAGGGGTCATGAAATATCTTTAGCAAACAGGGTTAAGGAAAATCCCAAAGCCTTTTATTCATACATAAGGAGCAAGAGGGGAACTAGAGAAAGGGTTGGCCCACTCAAGGACAAAGGAGGAAAGTTATGCGAGGAGTCAGAGAAAATGAGGGAGATTCTTAATGAGTACTTTGCGTTGGTATTCACTGACGAGAGGGACATGATTGATGTTGAGGTTAGGGATAGATGTTTGATTACTCTAGGTCAAGTGGGTATGAGGAGGGGGGAAGTGTTGGGTATTCTAAAAGGCATTAGGGTGGACAAGTCCCCAGGTCCAGATGGGATCTATCCCAGGTTACTGAGGGAAGCGAGAGAGGAAATAGCTGGGGCCTTAACAGATATCTTTGCAGCATCCTTGAGCACGGGTGAGGTCCCGGACGACTGGAGAATTGCTAATGTTGTCCCCTTGTTTAAGAAGGGTAGCAAGGATAATCCAGGTAATTATAGACCAGTGAGCCTGATGTCAGTGGTGGGGAAACTGCTGGAGAAGATACTGAGGGATAGAATCTATTTACATTTGGAAGAAAATGGGCTTATTAGTGATAGGCAGCATGGTTTTGTACAGGGAAGGTCATGTCTTACCAACTTGATAGAATTCTTTGAGGAAGTGACAAAGTTGATAGATGAGGGAAGGGCTGTAGATGTCATATACATGGACTTCAGTAAGGCATTTGATAAGGTTCCCCATGGTAAGCTGATGGAGAAAGTGAAGTCGCATGGGGTCCAGGGTGTACTAGCTAGATGAATAGAGAACTGGCTGGGCAATAGGAGACAGAGAGTTGTAGTGGAAGGGAGTTTCTCAAAGTGGAGAACTGTGACCAGTGGTATTCCACAGGGATCTGTGTTGGGACCACTGTTGTTTGTGATATACATAAATGATCTGGAGGAAGGTATAGATGGTCTGATTAGCAAGTTTTCAGATGACAGTAAGATTGGTGGAGTAGCAGATAGTGAAGGGGACTATCGGAGAATGCAGCAGAATATAGATAGATTGGAGAGTTGGGCGGAGAAATGGCAGATGGAGTTCAATCCAGGCAAATGCAAGGTGATGCATTTTGGAAGATCCAATTCAGGAGCGAACTATACAGTAAATGGAAAAGCCCTGGGGAAAATTAATGCACAGAGAGATCTGGGTGTTCAGGTCCATTGTATCCTGAAAGTGGCAACGCAGGTCGATAGAGTGGTCAAGAAGGCATACAGCATGCTTTCATTCATCGGACAGGGTATTGAGTACAAGAGTTGGCAGGTCATGTTACAGTTGTTTTGGACTTTGGTTCGACCACATTTGGAATACTGCGTACAGTTCTGGTCGCCACATTACCAAAAGGATGTGAATGCTTTGGAGAGGGTGCAGAGGAGGTTCACCAGGATGTTGCCTGGTATGGAGGGCGCTAGCTATGAAGAGAGGTTGAGTAGATTAGGATTATTTACATTAGAAAGACGGAGGTTGAGGGCGGACCTGATTGAGGTCTACAAAATCATGAGAGGTATAGACAGGATGGATAGCAAGAAGCTTTTTCCCAGAGTGGGGGACTCCATTACTAGGGGTCATGATTTCAAAGTGAGAGGGGAAAAGTTTAAGGGAGATATGCGTGGAAAGTTCTTTACGCAGAGGGTGGTGGGTGCCTGGAATGCGTTGCCGGCGGAGGTGGTAGAAGTGGGCACGATAGCGTCATTTAAGATGTATCTAGACAGATACATGAATGGGCAGGGAGCAGAGGGATACAGATCCTTGGAAAATAGGCGACAGGTTTAGATAGAGGATCTGGATCGGCGCAGGGTTTGAGGGCCAAAGGACCTGTTCCTGTGCTGTAATTTTCTTTGTTCTTGTTCTTTGAGGGCATCCTTCAACACCTTCAGGTGTCTGTCTCATTCCTCCTCATCCAAACAGATCTTGTGTATGCGTAGGGCTTGTCCGTAGGGGATTGCTGTTCTAATATGTTTAGGATGGAAGCTAGAGAAATGCAGCATCTTGCAGAAGAATGAGGTACAGAACTGTCCTTCCTTGATGGAGATGCGTGTGTCCAAGAACAAGACTGATTCTAAAGAGTAGTCCATGGTAAGTCTGATGGTGGGATGAAACTTGTTGATATTGCTATGTAGTTGTTTCAGTGATTCCTCACCGTGAGTCCAAAGGAAGAAAGTATCATCAATGTATCTGGTGTATAGCATTGGTTGTAGGTTCTGTGCACCAAAGAAGTCTTGTTCGAACCTGTGCATGAACATGTTGGCATATTGGGGAGCAAATCTGGTCCCTAAGGCTGTTCCGTGTGTCTGAATGAAGAACTGGTTGTCAAAGGTGAAGACATTGTAGTTGAGGATGAAGCGGATGAGTTGTAAGATGGCGTTAGGAAATTGGCAATTTGTGGTATTGAGTACTGAGGCTGTTGCAGCGATGCCGTCATCTTGGGGGATGCTGGTGTAGAGTGTCGAAATGTCCATTGAGACAAGGAATGTTCCTGATTTGACTGGTCTGTGGGTGCTGAGTTTCTCTAAGAAATCTGTAGTGTCACAACAGAAGCTGGAGGTTCCCGGTACAATGGGTTTCAAAATGTCCTTGACATAACCAGAGAGGTTCTCACCAGGGTCCCATTGCCTGATACGATGGGACATCCAGGTGTGTTGGCTTTGTATATCTTTGTATATCTCCAGAAGGTAGTAGAAGTCACCTACGTGGGAAGTACGCAGGATGAGAGTGCATAGAGTACTCTGAAGGACTGGACCAAAAGTTTTGACCAGTCTGTACAGTTGACGGGTGTGTTCTTTGGTCGGATCGGCAGGTAGATCTCAACCTCCTCAGAAGAGAAACACGGGATATGTCCCATAGGGTGTCCTTCATCATGCAGTACTTCCCAGGAACAGAGAAACTACACCATGTTCTTCACAGCCTTCAACACATTATCAATGATGATGAGCATCTCGCCAAGATCTTCCCCACGCCTCCACTTCTCGCCTTCAAACAACCACCAAACCCTAAACAGACCACTGTTCGCAGCAAATTACCCAGCCTTCAGGACAACATCGACCTCAACACTATATAACCCTGTCATGGCAACCTCTGCAAGATATGTCAGATCTTCAACATGGGTCCCACCATCACCACCCACCACATGCACGGCAGATACTGGTGTGACTCGGCCAACGTTGTCTATCTCATATGCTGCAGGCAAGGATGCCCCGAGGCATGGTATATTGGTGAGACCATGCAGACGCTATGACCACTGATGAATGGACACAACAACAGGGTAACAACCGTCAGACAGGGATGTTCCCTCCCAATGGGGGAACACTTCAGCAGGCAAGGACATTTGGCCCTGGATCTTCGGGTAAATGTTCTCCAAGGCGGACTTCGGGATACACAACAATGCAGAGTCCCCGAGCAGAGGCTGATAGCCAAGTTCAGTACCCATGAGGACGGCCTCAACTGGGATTCATGTCACACTACAGGTGACCCCACCACACTATACTCTCTCTCTCTCTCTTTCTCTCACACACACAGACACACACACACACATGAATCTATGGGGTGAATTTGTATTTGCAGATACAATCTCTTTTGTTCAAAAAGCACAATTTATAGACAGTCAATGTGGCGTTTTATAAATTCCTACTTTAGAAATAAACCAGTCTGACTCCAAACCAAAACACAAACAGATTCTAAACAAAGCTAATATGCATTGTCCGATGTAAAATGTTACCTCTTCTTTACGCTGATAAAACCTTTAGTTTTCTC
>NW_025974316.1:0-8559 GCF_021869965.1 Rhincodon typus
AGGCCCGAAACGTCAGCCTCTCTGCTCCTATGATGCTGCTTGGCCTGCTGTGTTCATCCAGCCCTGCACCTTGTTGTCTCGGATTCTCCAGCATCTGCAGTTCCTACTATCTCTGATTCAAAATTTGTTAGAATTCTCTTTCACTTTTTGACTTTTAGAAGCGACGTTGGCTCATGTTTCTGTAGTGTAGTGATTCTCTTGTTTGCCTCACATGCAAGACGTCCCTGGTTCAAAACATTGCATAAATACTGTTAAAGCTTAGGCATTCACATATGAGGTACCCCTTTGTTGCTCCCCTAACCATAACCACAACATGAGACAAAGAAGTAATATGGGGTACTCATGATGAAGGGACAGTATGTTTAAACGTGTGTTTAAGTTGGAAAAATCAGATTGACAGCAATATCCTGGATGAAGGGTCAACAGAATGCTTTTCAAAGCAGCACATTTTGGAACTGACCACAAAGCAGGTTAGTTAGTCTTAGTCTTGGTATTGTGTAATGTGACAGGATCAAATAACAACCTCAGAGTTAAGGCACTCCCAGGTAGCAGTGGCTACAATATGATTGCATTTTACATTCAGTTTGAAAAGAAGAAGATTGTGTCTAAGACTACTATTTTAAACCTAAGTAAGGGCAACTGTGTGAGCATAAAAGCCGAGCTAGCTGAAGTGAACTGACATAATAAGCTAGGAGATAGATCAATAGGGACAGTGGTAGGCATTTAAAAGAGATATTTCCGAATACTAAGAATAAATATATTCCTGCTATTAAAAAAAATTCAAAAGGGAGGGCCCACCAACCATATTAACTAAACAAGTTTGGGAAAGCATCAAACTTAAGGAAGAAACAAAAGTGCAAAACTCTGCGCAGGTCAGTTGATTGGTCAGAATATAAAGAATGACAGAGAATGACTTAAAGGTTAATCAGGAGGAAGAAATTAACGTATGAAAGGAACCTAGCTAGGAATGTAAAAACCAATGGTAAGAGTATCTACATGTATTTAGAAAGAAAAAGAGGAAGTAAAGTGAATGTTGGTCTGAAGAGTGAGAATGGGCAATTAATAGTAAATAATAAAGAATCTGTAGATGAAACGAACAAATGTTTTGTTTCTGTCTTCAATGTAGAGGATACAAATAACATTCCAGTTATAGCTGTAAATCAAATTGAAGAGAGAGAGTAACTTAGTGAAATTACAGTCACGAGGGAAGTGCTACACAGCAAACCAATGGAGCTGCAGGTTGACAAGTTTCTGGGTCAGGCGGACTTTAATCTAGTGTCTGAGAACAGCTTTCTATGAAATATCAGATGCATCAGTGTTAATTTTCTAAAATTCTGTATATTCGAGAAAATCTCCATCAGGCTAGAAAGCAGCAAATATAATCCTTCAATTCAAAAAGGGAGAGAGGAAGAAAACAGAAGTCTATCAGCCAATTGGCTTGATGCCTATCACGGCGAAGGTGTTAGAAATCATCTTTAAAGAGATTTTATTTGCACACTTAGAAAAGTTAAAGCTAATAAGGAGAGTTAGCATGGTTTTATCAAAGAGGAATCACGTTTAACCAATCTTTTAGAGTTCTTTAAAGGAGTATCATGCTCTGTGGATAGCAGGGAGCCTGTGATGTACTTAGATTTTCAGAGGGCATTTGATACATGCATGCATTTGATATATTGATTTGTCTCAAAGGTTATTGCAGGAAATAAAAGCTCACAACTTAAGCAATAACATTTGCATGGATAGAAGATTTCTAGGGCAGAAAACAGCAAGTATGCATTAACAGCTTTACACCCATTCAGCAGGAAACGGAAGGTGGAGCTCCACAGGACTGTATGCTGGGGCTTCAAATTTGTTCAACACACATCAGTGACTTAGTTGAGCGTTATGAAGGCATGATTGCTAAAAGTCACAGCTGACACCAAGACAGGTAGGAAAGTATGTTATGAAAAAAACACAATGAGGTTGCAAATATACATTGACTAAGTAGGCAAAAATCTGACAGGTGGAGTAAAATGTGGAAAAATGTGAAGTTGTTCACTTTGGTAAGATAATGAAGAAAACAGAATGTTACTTAGATGGAGAAGGACAGCAGAATTCTGAGGTGCAGAAGGCATTAGGTATTGAAGTGCATAAGTCACAAAAAGTTGGAATGCAGGTACAGCATGTAATCAAGAAGGCTACTCTTCATTATGAGGAATTGAACATAAGAGTTATGCTTCAGTTATATGCTTCAGTGAGACCATGACTCAAGTACCGTGTGCAGTTTTGATTTCCTTATTGATGGAAGGATGTAAATGGAAACAGCTCAGAGAAGGTTTACTAGATTGGTACTGGGATTGGAGTTGAATGAGTTGTTTTATGAGGACAGTTTGGACAGACAGGGCTTGGTTCCACTGGACTTTAGAAGAATGAGCTGTCACCCGACTAAAGTAGATAAGATCCTGAATGGCTTCGACAAGGTGGGTGTGAAAAAGACTTTTTCTCTTTGGATCAGTCCAAAACTAGACAGCACTACTTAAAAAATGAGCGGTCACTTTTTCAGAATGGAGATGAGAGGAAAACATTTATCTCGGAGACGGTTGTGTGATTTTGGAACTCTCCACGTCAGACAGGTTAAATCAGGATCATTGAACATTTTGAAGACAGAGATGAATAGATTTTCATAAAGGCAAAATACTACGAGTGCCGGAAATCTCAAACAAACATAGATAATGCTGGAGAAAATCAGAGGGTCTAGCAGCATCTGCAGAGAGAAAAAAATAGAGCTAATGCTTCAAGTCTGGTCTGACTCTTCTGAAGTTGTTGCCAGACCTGATGAGTTTCTCCTGCATTATCTATGTTTGTGTGGATAGATTTTTGTTAGGCAGAGAAATCTAGGGTTATCAGGAATAGATAGGAATGTGGAATTCAAAACACAACCAGCTCAGCCATGATCTTATTGAATGGAGCAGCAGGTTTGACGGGCTGAATGGTCTACTTCTTCTCCTATTTCACATTGAGATTTCTAAGAGTCATTAATAAGATACCTGGAAAAAAATGTTGAGTACAGGTAAGATATGCAGAAGAAATAGAATACATATGAAATAATTGCTTAAATTTAGGCTATTCATACCATCACGCTTTCAGGTGATCAAGCTTTTCTGAAAAGCATTTACAGAGTACTACTATCACCTGTAATGGTGAATCATGTCATTATGTATCATCAGCTTCACTACTGCTACTCCATTTTTCACTTCCGCTAACATATTATAGTGAAATTAGACTAATGAATAGAGTAATTGATATGTATGACTTCAGCTGTCATTACTCCTAAGCATACCACAGCTGGAATGCTTTACTGCTTAACATATTCAGGGTCTTTCACATTAGAAACTAATTTATAGTCTGCTCAACATGGTATCAGTATCAAACTTGTAATAAGCACATAAGTTTTGCTAGTGATTTACAGAAAAGGTCAGAAGCAGAACATTTAATAAAACAAATGAACAGTTGAAGGTTCAGACCAAGATGAGTTGACTTCTTGCCGAAAATTGGTCATCAAAGATTTTTTAGCTTGCCTTTCATTTAGTGTCATTAGGAATTGTTGGATCCAAATTTCATCAAGATAAAAATTGCCATCTTGATATGAAATGGATTAGAATGACCCATGAAGTCTTAGCTCTGTACACATTAGAATTAGTGGAAAGATAACTAGTTATTGAGGAGCTTTTTCCTCTATATACCTTTTCCAAAATGAGTAAGTCCCGAATCAAAAGATCATCAGGAACATAGAAGATAGGAGCAGGAGGGGGCCATTCAGCCCTTCGAGCCTGCTCCACCATTCTTCATGATCATGGCTGATCATCTAACTCAATAGCCTAATCCTGCTTTCTCCCCATAACCTTTGATCCCATTTGCCCCAAGTGCTAAATCTAGTCGCCTCTTGAATATATTCAATGTTTTGGTATCAACTGCTTCCTGCGGTAATGAATCACAAGAACATCCTTCCTGAGAAAAGGAGACCAAAACTGCACACAATATTCCAGTGTGGCCTCCCCGATGCCCTGTACAACTGCAACAACACATCCCTGCTCCTGTACTCAAACCTCTCACAATGAAGGCCAACATACCATTTGCCTTCTTTACCGCCTGCTGCACCTACATGTTTACCTTCAGCGACTGGTGCACAAGGACACCCAGGTCCTGCTGCACACTCCCCTCTCCTAATTTACAGCCATTCAGGTAGTAATCTGCCTTCTTGTAATTATACTGCATCTGCCATTGATTTGCCCACTCACCCAATCTGTCCAGATCATGCTGAAGGATCTCTGCATCCTTGTCACAGTTCACCCTCCTTGGTATCATCTGCAAACTTTGAGATGTTACATTTTGTTACCTCATTCAAATCATTAATATATATTGTGAATAGCTGGGTCCCAGCACCAATCCCTGTGGCACCCCACTAGTTACTGCCTGCCAATTTGAAAAGGACCCATTAATTCCTACTCTTTGTTTCCCCTCTGCCTAGCAGTTTCCTATCCATCTCAATACACTTCCCCAATCCCATGTGCTTTAATCTTGCACATTAATCTCTTATGTGGGACTTTGTCAAACGTTTTCTGAAAGTCCAAATATACTGCATTGTCTGCCCACCCCACCTTGTCAACTCTACTAGTTACATTTTCATACAATTCCAACAGATTTGTCAAGCATGATTTCCCCTTCATAAATCCATGCTGACTCTGTCTGATCCTGCCATTGCTTTCTAAACGCTCTGCTATAAAAACCTCGACAATGGATTCAAGAATTTTCTCCACTACCGATGTTAGGCTCACCAGTCTATAATTCCCTGTTTTCTCTCATCCTTCCTTTTTGAATATTGGAATGACATTAGCCACCCTCCAATCTGCAGGGAATCTATAGAATCCTGGAAGATGACCACCAATGCATCCATTATTTCTAGAGCTACTTCCTTAAGGACTCTGGAATGTAGATTATCAGGCCCCAGGGATTTATTGGCCTTCAATCCCAACAATTTTCCCAGCACCATTTCTCTACTAATATTGATGTCCCTCAGTTCTTCCCCCTCACTAAATCTTGCATCCTCCAACAATTCTGGTATCTGATTTGTGTCCTCTTTTGTGAAGATAGAACCATCTATCTTCAGTTTTCAGTTCCTCGGCCATTTCTTTGCCCCCTATTAGAAATTTTCCTGTTTCTGTCTGCAGGGGACCTACATTTGTCTTTATCAATCTCTTTCTCTTTACATACCTATAGAAACTCTTAGTCAGTAAGGTTGTTGATTTGCTCGCCAAGCTGGCTGATTATTTTTCAGACATTTTGTCACCATGCTAGGTAACATCATCAATGCTGCTTCCGATGAAGAGATGTTGTTCTACTCTGCTTAGTATTTATCTGATCCGGTCTGTTGAGGTGTTTTGTGTCATTTCTGGTTCTTTTTTGCAAGGATTTGTATATGGGGTCTAATTCCACATTTATTGATTGCATTATGAGTGGAGAACTAGGCCTCTAGGAACTCCCATGCATGTCTATGGTTGGCTTGGGCAAGGATGGTCATGTCATCCCAATTAAACTAATGGCCTTCGTTGTCTGAGTGTACGGAAATGAGGGAAAGTTCGTCACGTTGTTTTGCCGCTAGCGGGTGTTCATGTTTCCTGATGGCTCATTTCCTTCATGTCTGGCCAATGTAATGTTTTGGCAGTCCTTGCAGGTATTTTGTACACTATATTGGTCCTGCATATCATGGGTATTGAGCCATGGATATTGGGGAATTAGACCCCATGTACAAACCCTTGCAAAAAAGAACCGGAAATGACACAAGACACCTCAACAGGCCAGACCAGATAAATACTAAGCGGAGTAGAACAACATCGCTTCATCGGAGGCAGGACTCACAATGTTACCTAGCATGGTGATGAAACGTCTGAACTATAACCAGCCAGCACACCGAGCAAATCGACAACCTCACCCACAACCCGAACTACAAATCTTCACAAGATTAGCGTCAGTCTTTATCTTCCCTGCAAGCTTACTTTCATACTGTATTTTCCCCTTCTTAATCAATCTCTTGGTCCTTCTTTGCTTAATTCTAAAATGCTCCCAATCCTCAGATTTCTTATTTTTCTTGGCCAATTTGTATGCTTCTTCCTTGGATTGGATACTATCTCTTATTCCCTTTGTAAACCATGGATTGTCCCTCTTACCCATTTTGCTTTTGCAACAGACAGGAATAAACAGTTGTTGCAGTTCCCCATGTGTTCCTTGAATGTTTGCCATTGCCTATCCACTGTCATTCCTTTACATAACTCTCCCCACACTATCAAGGCCGACTCATGCCTATTATCCTCGTAGTTTCCTTTATTAAGGTCTGGCACCCTAGTTTCCAAATCAACAACCTCACTCTCAAAATGATATAAGGTTCTATCAGTTATGGTCACTCTTCCCCAAAGGGTCTCACACAGCTAGACTGGCGATGATTTCCTTCTCATTATACAGCACCCAGTCTAAGATGGCCTGCTCTCTAGTTGGTTCCTCCATATATTGGTCAAGAAAATCATTCTGTATACACTCCAGGAATTCCTCCTCTATGGTGTTGTGGCTAATTTGATTTGCCCAATCTATGTACAGATGAAAATCACCCATGATTCCCTTATCACAGGCATCTCTAATTTCCTGTTTAATGCCATTCTCAACATCACCACTGCAGTTTGGGGGTCTAAAAATGGCACCTATTAATGTTTTTTGCCCCTTGGTATTTCTCAACTCTACCAATACAGACTGCACATTGTCAGAGGTAATATCTTTTCTCACTATTTGTTAATTTTTTCTTTAGCCAGTAATGCCGTTCGGCCACCTTTTCCTTTTTGCCCGTCCTTCCTAAATACTGAATACCATGGGACATTCAGTTCCCATCCCTGGTCACCCTGCAGCCATGTCTCCGTAATCCCAATTATATTGAACTATGAGAAGTAAACTATTTGGCCCCTCAAGCCTGCTGTACCACTCAATAAGATCACTGCCGATCTGATTCCACTTTCGTTTCTACCCCCATCAATTGAAAAACACTGGGTACTTGACAGAATTGCTATGAATAGTTTGTATCATCTAATGATATTGTAAGAAGCTTCAGATAGCAATGCAATAGTTAAAACAGTTTTTTATTACTGGTGCGGCTATTTCTGTGTAATGATATCCACCTGACAGCCTCAAGTATGCTGCCAGCGGCCACATACCAATTTTAGTCTCACTTCCCCAGAGATATTGGTTAACACATGGAAGAATCTGATGGCACTAAGCCACTGGATTGATTGGTGAGAGGAATTTCTGATTTGATAATCGAGTTTGATTACATCTGAGAATGATAAGGTGCCATAGCAATGCAATAATCTAAGTAAATATCCTCAGCTTCTGATATTGTGTTTGCAAGATTAATTATCTACTTTTTAATACAAAACATTTGTGGTTTTGATGCAATTCTCATAATAGGATATATTATGAACTTTACTGAAAAAATGTTTCACAACATTCCATCGGATCAGTGACTGATGTTCAGTAAGTGGACACCACACAAAATCCAATTCTGAGTGTTTGACAGTGTGACCTCAATGGTAGAAAAGTGATGAAAACTATTGCAACATGTTTAAAGACAAGTAGTATTATTTTAGATCTTCATAGCGATACTGTCCCTTTCACTTGGTCAATGGATGTTGAGCAATGTTTCCTTTAAGGATTGTCACTGACAGTGACAATCCTACCCGTTTCATGTTAGCGGTTAAAAGGTTAACTTTCCATCATGAGAAATCAACCAGTAATTATTTTAAATAGAAATTATTTATAAGTTAAAGCTGTGAGACCTTCTCTCGATCCTTTCTCTAAAGAGATCTTTAAAAATGTTTACTTTGAGTACCACCAATCAAAGCGCAAGATAAAGGGAATGAGATTCTGCTTATCATGGCAACAGAACTTGGTTCGTCCAAGAACAAAGAGAAATAATTTTGTTCTAACTACATTAAAGCAAATCATGCAATCTGTGTATATTTGTAGGTCCTTTGCTCTTTCTCATGAAGTATTATGTTACGTATACTTGGGAGCAATTTTCCAATGTATATGGCTTTGTTATGCACTAATACAGAACTGCACCCATACAGGGTCCAAATACCAAACTCTTATATGCTTATAATTCGGTCAAAAATTGGGTTTATAGTTTGTGCATGTGTGTATCTCTTTCCCTCCTTCAACAGTTAAACAACTAGAGTTATATTATTGTAAACTGCTAACTGATATGTTATCTGGCAACCCTATTTCTAGTCAGCTCACCAATAACAAGGATTGCATCATGGGAAAAAAAGATAACTAGTTGCGCAATCACAAAAACTGATCACATCAAATAACTTAATGAGTGGCACCAAGTGAATTATATACATACAGAGATGGTTCCCAAGCACAACAAGGTGCAGGGCTGGATGAACACAGCAGGCCAAGCAGCATCATAGGAGCAGAGAGGCTGACGTTTCGGCTGATGAAGGGTCTAGGCCCGAAACGTCAGCCTCTCTGCTCCTATGA
>NW_025974317.1:0-8558 GCF_021869965.1 Rhincodon typus
CTATTGTAAAGGATGTAAAAACAGGACCCTTAGAAAGGACCAACAGTTATATACAGAGTCAACATGGATTTATGAAATGACAATTATGTTTAACAAGTCTGCTGGAATGATTTTATGATGCAACTAGTACAATAGATGAAAGAGAACCAGTTGATATGGTGCATTTGGATATATGGAAAGCTTTTGATAAAGTCACAAATAAGAGGTTAGTGAACAAAATTAAACCACATGGAATTGGTGGACATACACCAAAATGGATTGGAATAGTGCTCCCTCATAGAATCCCTACAGCGTGGAAGTAGGCCATTCAAGCCATCATGAACCTCAGAAGAGCATCCCACTCAGACCCACCCCTCTAATTCCCATGGCTAATTCACCCAGCCTGCACATCCCTGGATACTACAGGCAATTTAGCATGGCTAATCCATGTAACCTACACATCCTTGGACTGTGGGAGGAAACCTGAGCATTCAGAGGGGACCCACGTATACATGGGGAGAACATGCAAGTTCCACAAAGACAGTTGATGAGGGTGGAATTGAACCTGGGTCCTTGGCACTATCAGGCAGCAGTGCTAACCACTGAGCCACCATCCATCCCTCTAATTTTCTTTCTGCCTGTATGGAATGCTGGGGTCTGCACGTGACAGAGACTTCCGGAACCAGAAATCAAAACTGCAAAAAGCAGGTCAGGACCTTGGTGTAAAGCTTAGGAGGAAACATTGAGTGGGAATTGGTTGACAGACGGGAAACAGAGGAAGAATAACGAATCATTTTCGGAATGGAAGCTGGTGACATGTGAGGTATCACATGGATCAGTGCTTGGACCCCAGCTATTCACAATATTTATATATCAATGATTTGGATGAGGGAATCAAGTGTAAAAGTTTGTTAACGACACAAAACTTGGAAAAACCGTGCTAAGGACAATGTAAACAAGATTCATGGAGATTCAGACAATTTGAGTGAGTGAGAAAATGTGTCTCAGTTGCAAATACATAGATAAATGTGAAGTTGTCTACATCACTGGAAAAGCAGAATGGCAGAGTATTATCTCAATGGTGATAGACTGAGGAATGTTGATGTACAATGGGACCTTATACACGGGTCACTGAAAACAAGCATGTAGGTGCAGCTAGCAGTTAGGAAGCCAATTTGGTATGTTGGTCTTCATTGTAAGAGGGTTTGAGTACAGGAGCAAGGAAATGTTAATTAAGCTGTACAATGCCTTACTGAGACTAAATCTTGAGTGCTGTGTGATCTTTGGGACTCCTAACTGAAGAAAAGACATATTTGTTATGGATGGAGTGCCACAAAGGTTTACCAGTCTGATTCCTGAGATGTCAGGTTTGTTGTATGAGGAGATATTGGTTTGACTGGGTCTGTATTCATGGGAGTTTAGAAGAATAAGCAGGAATCTCATTGAAATGTCTAAAAATCTGACATGACAGGACACACTGGATGCAGGGAGAATGTTTCCCTGTCCAGGGGCTTTCTAGAATAAGGGGCCACAGTCTCAAGATTTCCATTTGGCCACACTGAAATAAGGAGAAATTTCTTCATCCACAACATCTCCAGTTTTTGTCGGAGGAAATTTGTTCAAATTTTCCTTGTAGATCTGGGCTGAAGTAAGTAGAAACTCTAACTTCTCAAATATTTTGGCCTTTCTCTTCTCTCGGTGATTCAACTTTTGGTGAAACTAGCCTGTGGTACCCCATTCATCACTGCCTGCCACTCTGAATAGGACTCTTTTATTCCAACTCTCTGCTTCCTGTCTGCCAACCATTTCTCTATCCACATCAATACCTTTGATACCATGAGCTTTAATTTTCCTTGCTAATCTCTTGTGTGGGACCTTGTCAAAAGATACACAACATCTACTGATTCACCCTTGTCCATTCTATTGGTCACATCCTCAAAAAATTCCAGAAGGTTTATCAAGCATGATTTTCCTTTAGTGAATCCAGGCTGACTTGGACCAATTATGTCACTGCTTTCCAAATTAACAGTCATTACATCCTTAATAATTGACTCCAGCATTTTCTCCACTAATGATGTCAGGCTAACCGGCCTATAATTCCTTGTTTTCTCTCTCCCTCCTTTTTTAAAAAGTGGGGTTACATTAGCAACCCTCCAATCCATTGGAACTCTTACAGGGTCTATAGAATGCTTGAAAATGATTATCAATGCATCCACTATTTCTGGGGCCACTTCCTTAAGTACTCTGGGATGCAGAGCATCAGGCCCTGGGGACTTATCGGATTTTAATCTGTTCAGTTTCCCCAATACCATTTCCTGAATAATAAGGATTTCCTTCAGTTCCTCCTTCATGCTTGACTCTCTGTCCCCTAGTATTTCCAGAATGTTAATTGTGTCCTCCTTAGTGAAGACAGATCCAAAGTATTTGTTCAACTGGTCTGCCATCTCTTTGTTGTCCATTGTGAATTCGCCTGATTCTATCTGGAAGCGATCTACATTTGCCTTCACCAGTTGTTGCTCTTCACATATCAATAGAAGCTTTTACAGTCAATTTTTTTGTTTGCTGCGAGCTTACACTCATATTCTATTTTCCTCTCCCAAATTCATAGAGTCATAGAAACCCTACAATGTGGAAACAGTCCATTTGGCACAACAAGTGCACACCACCCCTCCGAAACCCATTCCCCTCCCCCTGTATTTCCCACCAAACCTAAACATCCCTAGACACTATGGGCAATACAGCATGCCAATCTACCTACCCTGCACATCTTTGGACTGTGGGAGGAAACCAGAGCACCCAGAGGAAACCCACGCAGACACGGGGAGAATGTGCAAACCCCACACAAATAGTCACCCGAGGGTGGAATCAAAACTGGGTCCCTGGTGCTGTGAGGCAGCAGTGCTAACCACTGAGCCACTGTGCTGCCCTATTAAACTCTTTGTCCTCCTCTGCTGATTTTTAAATTTTCCCAGTCCTCAGGTTTGCTGCTTTTTCTGGCCAATTTATAAGCCTCCTCTTTGGCTTTAACACTATCACTGATTTCCCTTGTTAGCCATGGTTAAGCCACCTTCCCTGTTTTACTCTAATGCCAGACACGGATTTACATTTGTTGAAGTTCATTCATGTATTCTTTAAGCGTCTGCTATTGCCTATCCACAATCAACCTTTTAAATGTCTTTGGCCAATTTATCCTAGCCAATGCATGTCTCATGACATCAAAGTTAGCCTTTAAGTTCAGGACTCTTGTCCCAGATTCAGTTGTGTCACTTTCCATTCTCTGAAGAATTCCACCATACTATGGTCAATCTTCCCCACATGATCTCGCACTGCAATGTTGATGGTAGACTTGAATTTGGAGTGAAGGTCTACTTTAGCCAACTGCTATTCAACTTCTGATGAACTGGCGGATGTGGGATATAATTCCTTTCCGTTTACTTATTTTTGTAAAACAGAATGACGAAGACGGTTTTGAAATAGGAAATGTGGCAATAAGTCAACAAGGCATCTTGTGTTGTCTAGGAATTCCCTCTTTTTCTGTCGATCTTGTTCACAATAAGTCAAGCATGCCACAATGACTCAGCAAGGACAGTGGGTGTAACTAGAGACATATAAATAGTTTGAGCTTCCATTAATAACTTGTAGAGAGTGTTGAGACTGATGAAGGTTATCTCTCTGTCCAGGGAAACATCAGAAATTGTGACTACAAGCTAGTGACATTGCATGTGTTAACGGCTGATCAAAGACCATAAACAGTTTAGGGTGAAATTATTTCAGAGATAGTAGGAACTGCAGATGCTGGAGAATCTGAGATAACAAGGTGCAGAGCTGGATGAACACAGTAGGCCAAGCAGCATCAGAGGATCAGGAAGGCTGACGTTTCGGGCCTAGACCCGCCTCCCACTCTCTCCCTATTTAGTTCAAAACCCCCTTCCCCTCCCCGTTTTCTGAAGAAGGGTCTAGGCCCGAAACGTCAGCCTTCCTGCTCCTCTGATGCTGCTTGGCCTGCTGTGTTCATCCAGCTCTACACCTTGTTATCTTAGGTTGAAATTATATTTGGTTTGTTAAATTCAAACTTTATCTCAGCAGGAGCTGCCCATTTCATTTCATCACCATGCTCTTTCCCCATACTTATCTCTCAAATTGAAACACAATTCACTGCAGAATGCAAATCTGTTTGAAAACTGGCATACAAACTTATGCACCATCTCTTCTAAAGGCTTTAGAATTTAATCCAAATTCAAACATAGATTTTCTTGCTATATAAAATCTTGACGATTAGTCATTTCACCGTAGTTAAGATTGATGTTTTTGCACTCACTCAGCTCTACTACAGTACTTCTCTGATGAAACTTGCCATCAAAGTCTTTTGCAAACTCGTATCAGTATGATTCAACATGCCTTAAATGGCAGTGTTTCTTGGCATTGGTTTCATTAGCCACTACTTTTATCGATTAGGATCAGCTATAACAGAATCAGAAATTAATCTTAAACGTAATTGTAAATTTGGAGATTTTGATTTATAAATTCAATGCTGTAGTGATTGGAACGAGGTTGGCCAGATGGATCTAACTGAGTATGTGTTCCCTGATTGGGGCTGTTAACCTGGTCCAATCAGGGAGCCCCAGCTGACAGATATAAACAAGTGTGTTAGAGATCCCACTCACTCTAGGGACTGGCCCTGAGCTAGCTGGTCAGAATCCATGTACTGCCCACCTGTCAATAATGGGTGGCTTGGTGACAGGATACTGGCTTCCATGGAGTTATTTCAAAGGCGTTATTAAAAATAAATTGTTCTTATTGAAATGTAACAAAGGAAGTGTCACCATAGTCCCATACAATGTGGCTCTATGACTCTAAGTTGTGTTACAGTTGCATCTCATTAGAGAGAGACAAATGGTGTTTGGTTTTATCTGAGGGTCGCCGTATGTTAGGCAAGGGGAGAGGTTGAGAAGGTAACCTCAGCCAGTGCAAGAACTGAACACAGGCTATGAGACCCAGCCTGCATTACGAACCAGCCATCCAAGCTGAGTGAATCTCTATAGTGTGGTACAGTTACAACTCATGAGCAGGACATTCAGCCTGTCACATCTGTGCTGGCTGTCTTCAAGAACAAGTCACCCAGTGTCATTTACTCCACTGCCTTTCCCCAGAGTCCTGCAAACCTTTCCTTTCAGATAATGATACAATTCTATTTGCTGGAGCTGGATGAACTGCGGATCATTCGGGAGGCTGAAGGGGTAATTGAGAGGAGTTACAGGGAGGTAGGTATAGGAAAAAGGTAGATGGGTTACAGTAAGGGGACGGAAAGGGAACAGGCAGACAGTGCAGGGATCCCCTGTGGCCGTTCCCCTCAATAACAAGTATACCGTTTTGGATACTGTTGGGGCCGACGACTTACCAGGGGTAAGCCATGGGGTACAGGTCTTTGGCACAGAGTCTGTTCCTGTTGCTCAGAAGGGAAGGGGGGAGAGGAGGAGAGCATTAGTCATTGGGGACTCCATAGTTAGGGGGACAGATAGGAGATTCTGTGGGAACGAGAGAAACTCGCGGTTGGTGTGTTGCCTCCCAGGTGCCAGGGTCCGTGATGTCTCGGATCATGTCTTCGGGATCCTTAAGGGGGAGGGGGAGCAGCCCCAAGTCGTGGTCCACATAGGCACCAACGACATAGGTAGGAAAAGGGATGGGGATGTAAGGCAGAAATTCAAGGAGCTAGGGTGGAAGCTTAGAGCTAGAACAAATAGATTTGTTATCTCTGGTTTGTTACCTGTGCCACGTGTTGGCGAGGCGAGGAGTAGGGAGAGAGAACTGTTGAACACGTGGCTACAGGGATGGTGCAGGAGGGAGGGATTCAGATACCTGGATAATTGGGGCTCATTCTGGGGTAGGTGGGACCTCTACAAACGGGATGGTCTACACCTGAACCAGAGGGGTACCAATATCCTGGGGGGGGAATTTGCTAATGCTCTTCGGGAGGGTTTAAACTAATTCAGCAGGGGGATGGGAACCTGAATTGTAGCTCCAGTGTACAGGAGGTCGAGAGTAGTGAGGTCATGAATAAGGTTTCAAGGTTGCAGGAGTGTACCGGCAGGCAGGAAGGTGGTTTGAAGTGTGTCAACTTCAACGCCAGGAGCATCCGGAATAAGGTGGGTGAACTTGCAGCATGGGTTGGTACCTATGACTTCAATGTTGTGGCCATTTTGGAGACATGGATAGAGCAGGGACAGGAATGGTTGTTGCAGGTTCCGGGGTTTAGATGTTTCAGTAAGATCAGGGAAGGTGGTAAAAGAGGGGGAGGTGTGGCATTGTTAGTCAAGGACAGTATTACGGTGGCAGAAAGGATGTTTGATGAGGACTCGTCTACTGAGGTAGTATGGGCTGAGGTTAGAACGGAGAGGTCACCCTGTTGGGAGTTTTCTATAGGCCTCCGAAAAGTTCCAGAGATGGAGAGGAAAAGATTGCAAAGATGATTCTGGATAGGAGCGAAAGTAACAGGGTAGTTGTTATGGGGGACTTTAACTTTCCAAATATTGACTGGAAATGCTATAGTTTGAGTACTTCAGATGGGTCAGTTTTTGTCCAATGTGTGCAGGAGGGTTTCCTGACACAGTATGTAGATAGGCCAACAAGAGGCGAGGCCACATTGGATTTGGTACTGGGTAATGAACCAGGCCAGGTGTTAGATTTGGAGGTAGGTGAGCACTTTGGTGATAGTGACCACAATTCAGTTACGTTTACTTTAGCGATGGAAAGGGATAGGTATATACCGCAGGGCAAGAGTTATAGCTGGGGGAAAGGCAATTATTAGGCGATTAGGCAAGATTTAGGATGCATAGGATGGAGAAGGAAACTGCAGGGGCTGGGCACAATTGAAATGTGGAGCTTGTTCAAGGAACAGCTACTGCATGTCCTTGAGAAGTATGTACCTGTCAGGCAGGGAGGAAGTGGTCGAGCGAGGGAACCGTGGTTTACTAAAGAAGTTGAATCTCTTGTCAAGAGGAAGAGGGAGGCTTATGTAGAGATGAGGCGTGAAGGCTCAGTTAGGGTGTTTGAGAGTTACAAGTTAGCCAGGAAGGACCTAAAGAGAGAGCTAAGAAGAGCCAGGAGGGGACATGAGAAGTCTTTAGCAGGTAGGATCAAGGAAAACCCTAAAGCTTTCTATAGGTATGTCAGGAATAAAAGAATGACTAGAGTAAGATTAGGGCCAGTCAAGGACAGCAGTGGGAAGTTGTGCGTGGAGTCCGAAGAGATAGGAGAGGCGCTAAATGAATATTTTTCGTCAGTATTCACACAGGAAAAAGACAATGTAGTTGAGGAGAATACTGAGGTACAGTCTATTAGACTAGACGGGATTGAGGTTCATATGGAGGACGTGTTAGCAATTCTGGAAGGTGTGAAAATAGATAAGTCCCCTGGGCCGGATGGGATTTATCCTAGGATTCTCTGGGAAGCATGGGAGGAGATTGCAGAGCCTTTGGCTTTGATCTTTATGTCGTCATTGTCTACAGGAATAGTGCCAGAAGACTGGAGGATAGCAAATGTTGTCCCCTTGTTCAAGAACGGGAGTAGAGACAACCCTGGTAATTATAGACCAGTGAGCCTTACTTCGGTTGTGGGTAAAGTGATGGAAAGGATTATAAGAGATAGGATTTATAATCATCTAGAAAGGAATAATTTGATTAGGGATAGTCAACACGGTTTTGTGAAGGGTAGGTCGTGCCTCACAAACCTTACTGAGTTCTTTGAGAAGGTGACCAAACAGGTGGATGAGGGTAAAGCGGTTGATGTGGTGTATATGGATTTCAGTAAAGCATTTGATAAGGTTCCCCACAGTAGGCTATTGCAGAAAATACGAAGGCATGGGATTGAGGGTGATTTAGCGGTTTGGATCAGAAATTGGCTAGCTGTAAGAAGACAGAGAGTGGTGGTTGATGGGAAATGTTCATCCTGGAGTTCAGTTACTAGTGGTGTACCGCAAGGATCTGTTTTGGGGCCACTGCTGTTTGTCATTTTTATAAATGACCTGGATGAGGGCATAGAAGGATGGGTTAGTAAATTTGCGGATGACACTAAAGTCGGTGGAGTTGTGGATAGTGCGGAAGGATGTTGCAGGTGACAGAGGGACATAGATAAGCTGCAGAGCTGGGCTGAGAGGTGGCAAATGGAGTTTAATGCAGAAAAGTGTGAGGCGATTCACTTTGGAAGGAGTAACAGGAATACAGAGTACTGGGCTAATGGTAAGATTCTTGGTAGTGTGGATGAGCAGAGAGATCTCGGTGTCCATGTGCATAGATCACTGAAAGTTGCCATCCAGGTTGATAGGGTTGTTAAGAAGGCGTACAGTGTGTTAGGTTTTATTGGTAGAGGGATTGAGTTTCGGAGCCATGAGGTCATGTTGCAGCTGTACAAAACTCTGGTGCGGCCGCACTTGGAGTATTGCGTACAGTTCTGGTCACCGCATTATAGGAAGGATGTGGAAGCATTGGAAAGGGTGCAGAGGAGATTTGCCAGGATGTTGCCCGGTGTGGAGGGAATGTCTTATGAGGAAAGGCTGAGGGTCTTGAGGCTGTTTTCGTTAGAGT
>NW_025974318.1:0-8558 GCF_021869965.1 Rhincodon typus
CTATTGTAAAGGATGTAAAAACAGGACCCTTAGAAAGGACCAACAGTAATATACAGAGTCAACATGGATTTATGAAATGACAATTATGTTTAACAAGTCTGCTGGAATGATTTTATGATGCAACTAGTACAATAGATGAAAGAGAACCAGTTGATATGGTGCATTTGGATATATGGAAAGCTTTTGATAAAGTCACAAATAAGAGGTTAGTGAACAAAATGAAACCACATGGAATTGGTGGACATACACCAAAATGGATTGGAATAGTGCTCCCTCATAGAATCCCTACAGTGTGGAAGTAGGCCATTCAAGCCATCATGAACCTCAGAAGAGCATCCCACTCAGACCCACCCCTCTAATTCCCATGGCTAATTCACCCAGCCTGCACATCCCTGGATACTACAGGCAATTTAGCATGGCTAATCCATGTAACCTACACATCCTTGGACTGTGGGAGGAAACCTGAGCATTCAGAGGGGACCCACGTATACATGGGGAGAACATGCAAGTTCCACAAAGACAGTTGATGAGGGTGGAATTGAACCTGGGTCCTTGGCACTATCAGGCAGCAGTGCTAACCACTGAGCCACCATCCATCCCCCTAATTTTCTTTCTGCCTGTATGGAATGCTGGGGTCTGCACGTGACAGAGACTTCCGGAACCAGAAATCAAAACTGCAAAAAGCAGGTCAGGACCTTGGTGTAAAGCTTAGGAGGAAACATTGAGTGGGAATTGGTTGACAGACGGGAAACAGAGGAAGAATAACGAATCATTTTCGGAATGGAAGCTGGTGACATGTGAGGTATCACATGGATCAGTGCTTGGACCCCAGCTATTCACAATATTTATATATCAATGATTTGGATGAGGGAATCAAGTGTAAAAGTTTGTTAACGACACAAAACTTGGAAAAACCGTGCTAAGGACAATGTAAACAAGATTCATGGAGATTCAGACAATTTGAGTGAGTGAGAAAATGTGTCTCAGTTGCAAATACATAGATAAATGTGAAGTTGTCTACATCACTGGAAAAGCAGAATGGCAGAGTATTATCTCAATGGTGATAGACTGAGGAATGTTGATGTACAATGGGACCTTATACACGGGTCACTGAAAACAAGCATGTAGGTGCAGCTAGCAGTTAGGAAGCCAATTTGGTATGTTGGTCTTCATTGTAAGAGGGTTTGAGTACAGGAGCAAGGAAATGTTAATTAAGCTGTACAATGCCTTACTGAGACTAAATCTTGAGTTCTGTGTGAACTTTGGGACTCCGTACCTAAGAAAAGACGTATTTGTTATGGATGGAATGCCTCAAAGGTTTACCAGTCTGAATCTTGAGATGTCAGGTTTGTTGTATGAGGAGATATTGGTTTGACTGGGTCTGTATTCATGGGAGTTTAGAAGAATAAGCAGGAATCTCATTGAAATGTCTAAAAATCTGACATGACAGGACACACTGGATGCAGGGAGAATGTTTCCCTGTCCAGGGGCTTTCTAGAATAAGGGGCCACAGTCTCAAGATTTCCATTTGGCCACACTGAAATAAGGAGAAATTTCTTCATCCACAACATCTCCAGTTTTTGTCGGTGGAAATTTGTTCAAATTTTCCTTGTAGATCTGGGCTGAAGTAAGTAGAAACTCTAACTTCTCAAATATTTTGGCCTTTCTCTTCTCTCGGTGATTCAACTTTTGGTGAAACTAGCCTGTGGTACCCCATTCATCACTGCCTGCCACTCTGAATAGGACTCTTTTATTCCAACTCTCTGCTTCCTGTCTGCCAACCATTTCTCTATCCACATCAATACCTTTGATACCATGAGCTTTAATTTTCCTTGCTAATCTCTTGTGTGGGACCTTGTCAAAAGATACACAACATCTACTGATTCACCCTTGTCCATTCTATTGGTCACATCCTCAAAAAATTCCAGAAGGTTTATCAAGCATGATTTTCCTTTAGTGAATCCAGGCTGACTTGGACCAATTATGTCACTGCTTTCCAAATTAACAGTCATTACATCCTTAATAATTGACTCCAGCATTTTCTCCACTAATGATGTCAGGCTAACCGGCCTATAATTCCTTGTTTTCTCTCTCCCTCCTTTTTTAAAAAGTGGGGTTACATTAGCAACCCTCCAATCCATTGGAACTCTTACAGGGTCTATAGAATGCTTGAAAATGATTATCAATGCATCCACTATTTCTGGGGCCACTTCCTTAAGTACTCTGGGATGCAGAGCATCAGGCCCTGGGGACTTATCGGATTTTAATCTGTTCAGTTTCCCCAATACCATTTCCTGAATAATAAGGATTTCCTTCAGTTCCTCCTTCATGCTTGACTCTCTGTCCCCTAGTATT
Source organism: Rhincodon typus (assembly GCF_021869965.1). Lineage (NCBI taxonomy): Eukaryota > Metazoa > Chordata > Chondrichthyes > Orectolobiformes > Rhincodontidae > Rhincodon > Rhincodon typus. The sequence goes on from NW_025974318.1 coordinate 2,356, forward strand.
TCCAGAATGTTAATTGTGTCCTCCTTAGTGAAGACAGATCCAAAGTATTTGTTCAACTGGTCTGCCATCTCTTTGTTGTCCATTGTGAATTCGCCTGATTCTATCTGGAAGCGATCTACATTTGCCTTCACCAGTTGTTGCTCTTCACATATCAATAGAAGCTTTTACAGTCAATTTTTTTGTTTGCTGCGAGCTTACACTCATATTCTATTTTCCTCTCCCAAATTCATAGAGTCATAGAAACCCTACAATGTGGAAACAGTCCATTTGGCACAACAAGTGCACACCACCCCTCCGAAACCCATTCCCCTCCCCCTGTATTTCCCACCAAACCTAAACATCCCTAGACACTATGGGCAATACAGCATGCCAATCTACCTACCCTGCACATCTTTGGACTGTGGGAGGAAACCAGAGCACCCAGAGGAAACCCACGCAGACACGGGGAGAATGTGCAAACCCCACACAAATAGTCACCCGAGGGTGGAATCAAAACTGGGTCCCTGGTGCTGTGAGGCAGCAGTGCTAACCACTGAGCCACTGTGCTGCCCTATTAAACTCTTTGTCCTCCTCTGCTGATTTTTAAATTTTCCCAGTCCTCAGGTTTGCTGCTTTTTCTGGCCAATTTATAAGCCTCCTCTTTGGCTTTAACACTATCACTGATTTCCCTTGTTAGCCATGGTTAAGCCACCTTCCCTGTTTTACTCTAATGCCAGACACGGATTTACATTTGTTGAAGTTCATTCATGTATTCTTTAAGCGTCTGCTATTGCCTATCCACAATCAACCTTTTAAATGTCTTTGGCCAATTTATCCTAGCCAATGCATGTCTCATGACATCAAAGTTAGCCTTTAAGTTCAGGACTCTTGTCCCAGATTCAGTTGTGTCACTTTCCATTCTCTGAAGAATTCCACCATACTATGGTCAATCTTCCCCACATGATCTCGCACTGCAATGTTGATGGTAGACTTGAATTTGGAGTGAAGGTCTACTTTAGCCAACTGCTATTCAACTTCTGATGAACTGGCGGATGTGGGATATAATTCCTTTCCGTTTACTTATTTTTGTAAAACAGAATGACGAAGACGGTTTTGAAATAGGAAATGTGGCAATAAGTCAACAAGGCATCTTGTGTTGTCTAGGAATTCCCTCTTTTTCTGTCGATCTTGTTCACAATAAGTCAAGCATGCCACAATGACTCAGCAAGGACAGTGGGTGTAACTAGAGACATATAAATAGTTTGAGCTTCCATTAATAACTTGTAGAGACTGTTGAGACTGATGAAGGTTATCTCTCTGTCCAGGGAAACATCAGAAATTGTGACTACAAGCTAGTGACATTGCATGTGTTAACAGCTGATCAAAGACCATAAACAGTTTAGGTTGAAATTATTTCAGAGATAGTAGGAACTGCAGATGCTGGAGAATCTGAGATAACAAGGTGCAGAGCTGGATGAACACAGTAGGCCAAGCAGCATCAGAGGATCAGGAAGGCTGACGTTTCGGGCCTAGACCCGCCTCCCACTCTCTCCCTATTTAGTTCAAAACCCCCTTCCCCTCCCCGTTTTCTGAAGAAGGGTCTAGGCCCGAAACGTCAGCCTTCCTGCTCCTCTGATGCTGCTTGGCCTGCTGTGTTCATCCAGCTCTACACCTTGTTATCATAGGTTGAAATTATATTTGGTTTGTTAAATTCAAACTTTATCTCAGCAGGAGCTGCCCATTTCATTTCATCACCATGCTCTTTCCCCATACTTATCTCTCAAATTGAAACACAATTCACTGCAGAATGCAAATCTGTTTGAAAACTGGCATACAAACTTATGCACCATCTCTTCTAAAGGCTTTAGAATTTAATCCAAATTCAAACATAGATTTTCTTGCTATATAAAATCTTGACGATTAGTCATTTCACCGTAGTTAAGATTGATGTTTTTGCACTCAATCAGCTCTACTACAGTACTTCTCTGATGAAACTTGCCATCAAAGTCTTTTGCAAACTTGTATCAGTATGATTCAACATGCCTTAAATGGCAGTGTTTCTTGGCATTGGTTTCATTAGCCACTACTTTTATCGATTAGGATCAGCTATAACAGAATCAGAAATTAATCTTAAACGTAATTGTAAATTTGGAGATTTTGATTTATAAATTCAATGCTGTAGTGATTGGAATGAGGTTGGCCAGATGGATCTAACTGAGTATGTGTTCCCTGATTGGGGCTGTTAACCTGGTCCAATCAGGGAGCCCCAGCTGACAGACATAAACAAGTGTGTTAGAGATCCCACTCACTCTAGGGACTGGCCCTGAGCTAGCTGGTCAGAATCCATGTACTGCCCACCTGTCAATAATGGGTGGCTTGGTGACAGGATACTGGCTTCCATGGAGTTATTTCAAAGGCGTTATTAAAAATAAATTGTTCTTATTGAAATGTAACAAAGGAAGTGTCACCATAGTCCCATACAATGTGGCTCTATGACTCTAAGTTGTGTTACAGTTGCATCTCATTAGAGAGAGACAAATGGTGTTTGGTTTTATCTGAGGGTCGCCGTATGTTAGGCAAGGGGAGAGGTTGAGAAGGTAACCTCAGCCAGTGCAAGAACTGAACACAGGCTATGAGACCCAGCCTGCATTACAAACCAGCCATCCAAGTTGAGTGAGTCTCTGTAGTGTGGTACAGTTACAACTCATGAGCAGGACATTCAGCCTGTCACATCTGTGCTGGCTGTCTTCAAGAACAAGTCACCCAGTGTCATTTACTCCACTGCCTTTCCCCAGAGTCCTGCAAACCTTTCCTTTCAGATAATGATACAATTCTATTTGCTGGAGCTGGATGAACTGCGGATCATTCGGGAGGCTGAAGGGGTAATTGAGAGGAGTTACAGGGAGGTAGGTATAGGAAAAAGGTAGATGGGTTACAGTAAGGGGACGGAAAGGGAACAGGCAGACAGTGCAGGGATCCCCTGTGGCCGTTCCCCTCAATAACAAGTATACCGTTTTGGATACTGTTGGGGCCGACGACTTACCAGGGGTAAGCCATGGGGTACAGGTCTTTGGCACAGAGTCTGTTCCTGTTGCTCAGAAGGGAAGGGGGGAGAGGAGGAGAGCATTAGTCATTGGGGACTCCATAGTTAGGGGGACAGATAGGAGATTCTGTGGGAACGAGAGAAACTCGCGGTTGGTGTGTTGCCTCCCAGGTGCCAGGGTCCGTGATGTCTCGGATCATGTCTTCGGGATCCTTAAGGGGGAGGGGGAGCAGCCCCAAGTCGTGGTCCACATAGGCACCAACGACATAGGTAGGAAAAGGGATGGGGATGTAAGGCAGAAATTCAAGGAGCTAGGGTGGAAGCTTAGAGCTAGAACAAATAGATTTGTTATCTCTGGTTTGTTACCTGTGCCACGTGTTGGCGAGGCGAGGAGTAGGGAGAGAGAACTGTTGAACACGTGGCTACAGGGATGGTGCAGGAGGGAGGGATTCAGATACCTGGATAATTGGGGCTCATTCTGGGGTAGGTGGGACCTCTACAAACGGGATGGTCTACACCTGAACCAGAGGGGTACCAATATCCTGGGGGGGGAATTTGCTAATGCTCTTCGGGAGGGTTTAAACTAATTCAGCAGGGGGATGGGAACCTGAATTGTAGCTCCAGTGTACAGGAGGTCGAGAGTAGTGAGGTCATGAATAAGGTTTCAAGGTTGCAGGAGTGTACCGGCAGGCAGGAAGGTGGTTTGAAGTGTGTCTACTTCAACGCCAGGAGCATCCGGAATAAGGTGGGTGAACTTGCAGCATGGGTTGGTACCTATGACTTCAATGTTGTGGCCATTTTGGAGACATGGATAGAGCAGGGACAGGAATGGTTGTTGCAGGTTCCGGGGTTTAGATGTTTCAGTAAGATCAGGGAAGGTGGTAAAAGAGGGGGAGGTGTGGCATTGTTAGTCAAGGACAGTATTACGGTGGCAGAAAGGATGTTTGATGAGGACTCGTCTACTGAGGTAGTATGGGCTGAGGTTAGAACGGAGAGGTCACCCTGTTGGGAGTTTTCTATAGGCCTCCGAAAAGTTCCAGAGATGGAGAGGAAAAGATTGCAAAGATGATTCTGGATAGGAGCGAAAGTAACAGGGTAGTTGTTATGGGGGACTTTAACTTTCCAAATATTGACTGGAAATGCTATAGTTTGAGTACTTCAGATGGGTCAGTTTTTGTCCAATGTGTGCAGGAGGGTTTCCTGACACAGTATGTAGATAGGCCAACAAGAGGCGAGGCCACATTGGATTTGGTACTGGGTAATGAACCAGGCCAGGTGTTAGATTTGGAGGTAGGTGAGCACTTTGGTGATAGTGACCACAATTCAGTTACGTTTACTTTAGCGATGGAAAGGGATAGGTATGTACTGCAGGGCAAGAGTTATAGCTGGGGGAAAGGCAATTATTAGGCGATTAGGCAAGATTTAGGATGCATAGGATGGAGAAGGAAACTGCAGGGGCTGGGCACAATTGAAATGTGGAGCTTGTTCAAGGAACAGCTACTGCATGTCCTTGAGAAGTATGTACCTGTCAGGCAGGGAGGAAGTGGTCGAGCGAGGGAACCGTGGTTTACTAAAGAAGTTGAATCTCTTGTCAAGAGGAAGAGGGAGGCTTATGTAGAGATGAGGCGTGAAGGCTCAGTTAGGGTGTTTGAGAGTTACAAGTTAGCCAGGAAGGACCTAAAGAGAGAGCTAAGAAGAGCCAGGAGGGGACATGAGAAGTCTTTAGCAGGTAGGATCAAGGAAAACCCTAAAGCTTTCTATAGGTATGTCAGGAATAAAAGAATGACTACAGTAAGATTAGGGCCAGTCAAGGACAGCAGTGGGAAGTTGTGCGTGGAGTCCGAAGAGATAGGAGAGGCGCTAAATGAATATTTTTCGTCAGTATTCACACAGGAAAAAGACAATGTTGTCAAGGAGAATACTGAGATACAGGCTACTACACTAGATGGGATTGAGGTTCATATGGAGGACGTGTTAGCAATTCTGGAAGGTGTGAAAATAGATAAGTCCCCTGGGCCGGATGGGATTTATCCTAGGATTCTCTGGGAAGCATGGGAGGAGATTGCAGAGCCTTTGGCTTTGATCTTTATGTCGTCATTGTCTACAGGAATAGTGCCAGAAGACTGGAGGATAGCAAATGTTGTCCCCTTGTTCAAGAACGGGAGTAGAGACAACCCTGGTAATTATAGACCAGTGAGCCTTACTTCGGTTGTGGGTAAAGTGTTGGAAAGGATTATAAGAGATAGGATTTATAATCATCTAGAAAGGAATAATTTGATTAGGGATAGTCAACACGGTTTTGTGAAGGGTAGGTCGTGCCTCACAAACCTTATTGAGTTCTTCGAGAAGGTGACCAAACAGGTGGATGAGAGTAAAGCGGTTGATGTGGTGTATATGGATTTCAGTAAAGCATTTGATAAGGTTCCCCACAGTAGGCTATTGCAGAAAATACGAAGGCATGGGATTGAGGGTGATTTAGCGGTTTGGATCAGAAATTGGCTAGCTGTAAGAAGACAGAGAGTGGTGGTTGATGGGAAATGTTCATCCTGGAGTTCAGTTACTAGTGGTGTACCGCAAGGATCTGTTTTGGGGCCACTGCTGTTTGTCATTTTTATAAATGACCTGGATGAGGGCATAGAAGGATGGGTTAGTAAATTTGCGGATGACACTAAAGTCGGTGGAGTTGTGGATAGTGCGGAAGGATGTTGCAGGTGACAGAGGGACATAGATAAGCTGCAGAGCTGGGCTGAGAGGTGGCAAATGGAGTTTAATGCAGAAAAGTGTGAGGCGATTCACTTTGGAAGGAGTAACAGGAATACAGAGTACTGGGCTAATGGTAAGATTCTTGGTAGTGTGGATGAGCAGAGAGATCTCGGTGTCCATGTGCATAGATCACTGAAAGTTGCCATCCAGGTTGATAGGGTTGTTAAGAAGGCGTACAGTGTGTTAGGTTTTATTGGTAGAGGGATTGAGTTTCGGAGCCATGAGGTCATGTTGCAGCTGTACAAAACTCTGGTGCTGCCGCACTTGGAGTATTGCGTACAGTTCTGGTCACCGCATTGTAGGAAGGATGTGGAAGCATTGGAAAGGGTGCAGAGGAGATTTGCCAGGATGTTGCCCGGTGTGGAGGGAAGGTCTTATGAGGAAAGGCTGAGGGTCTTGAGGCTGTTTTCGTTAGAGT